>NW_007727206.1:42591-74016 GCF_000696425.1 Galeopterus variegatus
TGACCGGTAACGGGATCGCAACCCTTGGTGTGGTGTTGCCCACACCGCACTCAGCCAGTGAGTGCCCCAGCCATTCCTATATAGGATCCGAACCCGCGGCGGGAGCATCGCTGCGCTCCCAGCGCCGCACTCTCCCGAGTGCGCCACGGGGTTGGCCCAAATACACTTAATTTTAAAGAAAAAAATTTATCCATAAGCTTGATCTTAATTCCCCGAAAAGTTCTAGAACAGACTGTGAAATGGTCTGTGAACCCTCAGAAAAACAAATAGTAAACATTAGGACCCAGCATGAGGTTATTCACTATTAAATGCATATTTAATGAACAGAAATGGAGACTCTTGGGGAAATCCTCTATGTGGAGCTTTAGATTTCCAACCCCAGCATATAACCACCATTTCTTCCAGGAGGAAGCAGATCCCCACAGACTGTGACTACCATCTATTGGTTTTTAAGCAAGGTACTGCTGCCTCTGTATGTCTCTTTCCAGATAAACGGGTGTATCTGCAACAAGGTAGAAGAACATGTATTGTTTACAAACATTCTAAGTCCTGTATTTAGAATTCATGATTGTTTGCTTTTAAATGTTTCTATTTAAAAGCCAAAGAGAAATATATCACTTAGTATACAAATCAAGGCAAAGAAGTAAATGCTGCCCTGGCTCATGATTTTCTTCCAGAAGAAAGTAATAAAACAAATCAGAATGAATACACACACACGAGTTGCCTGTATGGGGCTTGACTATAGGCTGCAAGCTATACCTTTCTGAGTTACCCATTCCCAGCTAAGAAAGCAACACCATTTTCAGGGTCCAGACTGTCTGGACTATTGCAGAATTTCACATTTGGCAGGAAAGGAGCAGTACGAGGCATTTTGAGAGTGTAAAAGGAGAGGAAAGTGTTCTGACTAGACTGTCTCTCAGTGCCTGAATTTTTCACTTACATCAAAAGGTATCTAAGTACAATGCTTCTCAGAGAAGGCCAGCATCCCTAATTTTCATACTATTTTACAATGTCTACTCTATTTTGTTTAGTCCTGGGCTAAACAACGTGGGAATACAGAGAAGGTTACAAAATCTCCACCCTCATAGGGTTTACAGTCTAGAGAAGAGACAGACTTTAAACAAATAACTCCCCCAGAAGTTTTCTTAATTACAGTTGTGATAATTACTATATGAGGGTACTTCAAAAGTTAATGGAAAGATTAGTATTATCCCTCAATTCTATTTTCCCACAGACTTTTTGAAGTACCCTCATACACAATGTGCTATGAATGTAACAGGAATATCCATCTGTAATGCCCAATTTAATGTGTCAACTTGATGGGGCCACAGGCCACCTAGACATTGGGTGAACATTATTCTGAGTGTGTCAATGAGGATTTTTCTGGATGAGAGATAAACATTTGAATCAGTAGACCAAGTAAAGCAGATTGCCCTCCCTCATGTGGGTAGGTCTCATCCAATCAATAGAACAAAAAAGAACAAAAGAAGAGTACAACAAAAAGACCGAGTAGCTCAAACTGTAACCACACATCAGTTCTCCTGGGTCTCCAGCTTGTCAAATGCAGAGCTTGGGACTTCTCAACCTCCTTAATCACATAAACCAGCAGTTCCTTATAATAAATTGAGAGAGAGAGACCGTTTCTCTGGAGAACCCTAACAAATACACCATCCTGGACAAGGGAGGAAAGGGGAATAGGTGCAAGATAATGTGAGGAAAGTTTCTCAGAAGTAGTAATATTTAAACTAAGATCTTAAGATGACTAGACAATAGCTTGCAAGAAAGATAGTAAGAGAGAGAATTAAGAAAGATAGGATGACAGAGAAATAAAAGGAAACATAATATAATAAGGTATTGGATCATGAAGGAGAGTAAATGTTTGAGGAACAGAAATAAACAAACAAAGCAACTTGAGTGCAGAGAGGAAGGGGCCAGTAATACTAAGTCAATGTAGAGAAGTTTGGCAGGGAGGGACCAAATCATGAAGGCCCTTCAGACCATAATAACGGTCTAAGCATTGGTCAGTATGCAAGTTATGAAAGACTGAAATCATTTTCTGAAATAATGTCAGTAGAGTGATGCAATTAAAAGACTTGTGTCTAAGTTGGAGATAAGTGAGCTTGTAGATTCACAACCAAATGAACAACCCTTCTGCTTTAAGCTGCTAAGTTTGGGGATAACTTGTTATGCAGCAATATATAACTAATACAGATTTTGGATAAGTGTAGTGTATTCCATTATTATTCAAAATATTTGCTGCCCCTCTCTGAAGGAAAATTATGCTTCCCTCCTTATTCATGTCAGGTTTAGTTGCGTGACTTGCAATGCTCTTTCCCATGGAAGGGCTATACATCCTCACACTGTTAAGGAGTTGGCATGTCACTTGCATTGACATATGCTACGTGCAGTCAACCCACAATGATATCTAGCATAAGTGAAAAATATACCTTTGTATAAGCCACTGAGAGTTTTATGGAAAGAGGAAAAATACTACACTGAAAGTTTTGGAGTCATTTGTTACCACAAAATAACATATAGTAATACATCTTGACTGACACAAATCACTGAACTTTGAATAGATAAAAAAATACGAAGATTATTCCAAATGAGCATAAAACAGCATAAGCAAGGGTGAGGAAGCTGGACACTGTATGAGTCACTGCACTGTACAGCACATTAGAGAGACTGATCTAGCTACAAAAGAAGGACCTTGTTGGGTAGTTGTGAATTGGGGGTGATTGAGTTGGATGGATAGGGAGAGATCACTTAATAAAGATTCTTGAATGTTGGGGTATAGAGTGTGAAGACTGTCCTGATATGAAGTTTTGAGCAAAAAATATTAAGGGATATTTTAGGAAGATTAATCTTTGACAATATAAGGGATTAAGACTGAGAAATGGAATTTAGCTGTCTAACCAATGAATACAAATTATGTGATAATATTAATAAAGTACAAAAAGCTAACTATATTTGGTATCTATTGCCACACTAGTGCTGCATAACAAACTACCTCAAAAGCCAGTGGCATTCAACAGTAAGCATTTATTTATCTCATGAGTCTACGAATTAGCTGATGGTTTTGCTGGTCTTAGCTGGGCTTGTTCACATGTCTTGGAATCAGCTGGCTGTCAGATGAGCTAGGGTGACCTTGGCTGGGAAACTGGAATGAATTGGTTCTGCTCCACTTGCCTTTTTTTTTTTTTTAAGTAATTTATTGAGATGAAGTTCGCATAACATAAAATCAACCATTTTAAGGTGAACAACTCAGTGGCATTTAGCAGATTCAAAATGTGCAACCATCTCCTCTATCAAGTTCCAAAACATTTCCATCATTTCAAAGTGGAACTATTTATACATTAAGCAGTTTCTCCCCAGTCCTCTCTTTCCCCAGGCCCTGGCAAGCACCAGGCTGCATTCTGTCTCTATGGATTCATCCATTCTGGATATTTTATATAAATGGAATCACACAATATGTTAACTTTTGTGTCTGGCTTCTTTCACTAAGCATAATGTTTTTGAGGTTCATCCACCTTGTAGCCTTATCAGTACTTCATCCTTTTTCATGGCTGAACAACATTCTACCATATACCATAGTCTCTACATTCATTCATTCATGGACATTTGGTTTTCACTTGCTGGCTATTATGTATAGTGGTGCTATAAAAATGCATGTACATACACTTGTTTGAGCACCTGCTTTGAATTATTTTTCTTATATACCTAGGAGTAGAATTGCAAGGCCATGTGGTAATTCTATGTTCATGTTTTGGAGGAACTGTGAACTTGTTTTTCAAAGTGGCTGCACCATTTTATATTCCCATAAGCAATGTACAAGGGTCTCAGCTTCTCCACATCCTCACCAACATTTGTTATGTTTTTTGTGTTGGTGTGTTTGTGTGTATGTTTTATTATGGCCATCCTAGTACATGTGAGCTGCTCCTTCATTGTGGCTTTAATTTACATTTCCTTAATGACTAAGGATGTTCAGCATCTTTTCACATGCTCGTAGTCATTTGTGTATCTTCTTCAGAGAAATGTCTATTCAAATCGTGTTTGTGTGTATGTTTTATTATGGCCATCCTAGTACATGTGAGCTGCTCCTTCATTGTGGTTTTAATTTACATTTCCTTAATGACTAAGGATGTTCAGCATCTTTTCACATGCTCGTAGTCATTTGTGTATCTTCTTCAGAGAAATGTCTATTCAAATGCTTTGCCCATTTTTTAATGGGTTGTCTGTCTTTTTGCTGTTGAGCATTTAGGGGTTCTTAATATATTCTGGATATTAATCCTTACCAGATATGTGATTTGCAAATATCTTCATCCATTCTGTAGGTTGTCTTTTCACTTTCTAAATATGTCCTTTGATACACAAAAAATTTTAAATTAAATGAAGTCCAATTTTACCTATTTTTTCCTCTTATTGCTCATGCTTTTGGTATTATGTCTAAGAATCCATTACCAAATCCAAGGTCTTGAAGATTTGCCCCTGTTTTCTTCACAGAACTTACTGGTTTTAACTCTTATATTTAGACTTTTGATCCATTTCGAGCTAATGTTCACATATGGCGTTAAGTAGGGGTTGAATTTCAGTCTTTTGTATGTGAATATCCAGTTGTATCAGTACCATTGGTTGAAGAGACTATTCTTTCCCCAATGAATAGTCCATATTGTTAGTTAGTCTTGGCAGCTTTGTTGAAAGTCAATTGGCCACAGATGTATTGGTTTATTTCAGGTCTCTGAATTCTATTCCACTGGTCTATACGCCTATTCATAATGCAAGTATCACACTGTTTTAATTACTGTGGTTTTACTTGTAGCAAGTTTTGAAATTGGGAAGTGTGAGTCCAATGCAAAGAGTTTGCAAGGTTAAGGGCGGAGTCCTCTAGAAGACTGCCCTTACTTAAGATATCAGTCACATATTCTGGGGTCCCCAGGCCACCCTCACTTTTGACTAGCTGGCTACAAACTCTGGGGTTACCACTACTCCCTCAGGTTCAATAATTCACTAGAATGTCTCACAAGACTCAGGAAAGTGTTACAGGACCAAGTTGGTCAGGAACCCTGAAAAGTGATTTTGGAGAGCAAATAACAAAAAAGGTTGAGACCTTTGGAAGGGCTTTGATTGGGTGGCTTCACACTTTGATGGTGCTTTAATATACAAGGGCTATGTAAGTTTTGTTTGCTTGTTTGTTTGCTTTTTAACCTCAGTGGTGTCTAGCAGCTTATTATATGGTGTCATGCAGTTGAATATACAGTTCTATAGTTGTTTGTTTACTAAAGAGCCTATACACAGAGAATAAAGAGGTTGGCTTTAAGTTTCATAATAAGCAAGGACTATGTAGAATTTGAGCTTGATGGGTCACAGCAACTAAATGCAGTTGGGATTATTTTCCAATAGCCTTGGCCTTCAGAAAATGCCAGCGTGGGGCTGGGAATGGCTTTAGTATATTCAGGTGGGCTGTGAAAGGCTTAGCACCCCTAGCTGGTCATGCCTGCCTCACTGAGCAGGCTGCTACTACTTACTCTTTAACCATGCAGTGAACTTCAAGACAAGTCTGAGATTGTGATTAGATCATTTTAGGCATTGGAAGATGAAAAAATGTTTGCTGCTTCTTGGTGTTTTGAAGGCAAATCTGTAGGCCAGCACTTTAAAGTATAATGGCAACTGAGTTCTACATGTGCTACAGTGAAGTTCTATCTTTAAATTGATAGTACCAGGCCTAGATAGACAACATTAGATCTATTGTCTCAAATTCTATTCTTTATTATGTTATTTTAAACTACATTCTGTGCCAAAAATGAAGTGTGGATGAGATAACTTTAGATTCATGAGTCTTGTCCATAAGGTTTTAAAGTAAACTCCACCAATCCAAGATGGCTATAAATTTGTTTGTCATATAAATTTTGAACATGGTTCTAAATTTCATAAGCCCAAACTGTGGCTTCACCTATGGAAAGGTGGTAGATGTACTATAAAAAGAACACTCCACCTTTAGTTAAGGTAGAGAAACTATTCAAAGAAAATACTACAGATCTAGGAATCAAATTGGCTAAAGAAATCAAGGAGAAAGTAAGGTCATTTGAAAATATGCTTCATTATATGATCGGAACACAGCAGTGTATGTACGAAAACAAAATAAAAGACAAGCTGATTTAGCTGGAGGACAAAAGCAATTTCCTTAGATTAAAGGTAAACTTCTGATCCAAGCATACATATTTGACAAATATAAAAAAGAGAAACTGAGATCCTGCAGGCCAGCTATGAGACATACATTCAAGTCTAACTCTTAAAGAGGCTATTTTAAAAGAAGAAAATATTTTGTTTGTTACAAAATCAGAAACTAACTGGGGCCTAGTAACAGAGGAATAAAGATAAAATCTTGGAGAGCAGACTTAGAACAATCCCCCAGAGGAGCCAGAATCCCAAATAATGTAAAGAGGTGGCATCTATGTTACAGAAAAATTTACAGTAAGAGCAACTTGGGAATCTCTTTTGAGGACAGAAGAATTACACAAAGAGTGCACATAAAATCTGGACAAATTGGAGAGGACCATTCGTATGAAATACTAAAAAGGTGTATTGGGTGAACTCTAAAAATTTATGGGTCTAAGACTTAGGAAAGGCAAAGGGAAGATGAATTATATGACAGGGTATCCAGGCAGAACAATAATAGATCAAGGACTCCAGATCTAAATTAGATGTTAGATTCTGGGAGAATAAATGCATCCTGGGCAGGATTATTTAATGCATGGAAGTGAAAATGGATAAGACTGGTTTGAACAAAAGCTACTGACGTGAATAGCTGCTTCAGTTCAGAAATCTACCAAGAGTTATTCTCAAATTGGAACCAATGTGAAGATATGGGAAAAGCTGTGCCTTTGAAGTAGGTTTCTTAGACTTAAATCATCCTATAGGCAGAGGCCATTACAGCAATCACTGTGACCCAGGATCAAAAATGTCGCTCCTAAAACAAGGTGGATGCTAAGCCACCAGACAGGGACCACTCTCAGTTCAGCATGGGGTCCAGAAGCACCAACTCAGAAGAGAAACAACACTAGAAGGTTTGGAATACTTTACAAAGAGAAAGAACAGTACCTCAAATAAGCCATTATGACTTGCACTGCCACCAATGCAAGTTTCCAAATATTCTGAAAATGCAATACTCTCAGTACCCTTTTTGAGAATAGTAATGATATTAACAGTAATAACTATGTAGCTAGTTTTATGTAATGCTTACCAAGTGTCAGGCACTTGTTCTAAGGATATGACACACAACTCACTTAATACTTGCAACAACCTATTAAGGTAAATATTATAATCCCTATTTTACAGATAAGGCAACTGACTCTCAGAGAAGCTAAGTAACCTGTCCAAAGTCATACAGTAAGTGGCATAACTGAAATGTGAACTCTGGCTCCAAAATCAGAGCACTTAACCAATATGTTATGCAACCTCTTTGAGACAGAAGACAGTATACACTGGTCAATTTTCCCTCAAGATATTGTAAATATATGATGCCATAATTAATGCCTTAATGGGACACTGCTTCCCAGCAAGTTATATCACAGGTCACAGACCCTGGTCAGCAGCATAGACCAACTGCATCTTGGAAAGATTTCACATGAAGAATGTTTTCTCTACTCTGACTTCCCTCACTTAGTCTCTGCTATGGTCTTTGGCAATAGTCATGTGGGTCTGGATTGTGCCAAACATAGGGTCCTGGAAACAACATTTTGCATGAAATAGCCACAGTTTCTTGGATTGGCTTCTGTTCTGAATGATTTGCTGGGTGTGGTATAGATGTTGTGATAATCATTTTGTTTGGTTGGAAGTAAGGCATGTGAAAAAGTTGGTGTAGACCTAATTCAACTTCTATGGTCCTGAGGGATGACACCCACTCCAAGAACCCAGACAGTAGCTGCTGAGGGAATTTCAGCTCAAATCAGGCATCCAGAAGCCATCTGGCTGACACTGGGAAGCATAAAACTTAGAAAGGACTTTAATTTATTTGCACTTTAACTTGAGGAGTTTCAACTTTCATTGGCTTTTAACTCACAAAGGTAAGATAATTTAATTTTGGAATTTGCTTCTGTGCAGACTTTAAAAGTTTGGATTTTATTTGAGACTTTATTCTTTGAATTTTAATTTCCCCACAAAAATTTAATAATGAGCAAGAGTTAACATTCAAATTTGGGGTATCTATGTTATTGGAATTTTATGATTGAAAATGTTAATTATGCATTTGATCTTTGTGCAGAATACCAAAGAACTTATCAAAGAATACATAGCTATTTTGGACAGTGCTGCTGGGCATAATTTGAACTGGGAAACAAAATAGAAAGTTCGGTGTGCCACAGAATGGCCTTGGAGTTGATTTAATTAACATACCATTTAAAGTCATTTCAGAACCAGTAGAGTAAATTATACACTACCCGCTATGATCTAGAAGGATCCACTAAGGAGCAGCATATGGTAATTGGAATAGAAGCCTCATAAAGGTCGTAAGAGACTGAGGGAGAGTGAATCCTCTGGTTCATCATATGTAATAATTAAGCCAAAGAATTTAAAAGATCAAAAAGTTGGGGGATATTAGGAGAAATGGGAGTGTTATTAAACTAGTCCCTCAAAATAGGACACTATCTACATCTGTTTCTGTTGTGCCACTGTTGAATGATTAGTAAATAGGGGAATGACGTCAGAATGATGTGGAAGTTTGGTTGGCAAATATGTGCTTTTTCCTAAGCAAAGGAAACTAAGAGTAGGAGTAGAATTCTATCCTTTAGCAGTAAAGGAAAAAGCCCTTAGTTTGGCTGCTGCACTGGGGTTCCCACCCAAGAAAGGTGCACCCTTGGCCTTACATGGCTTTCTGACAGTGGGAGTTTTGCTTCCTCCTGTGCCTTCCTTAAGAAAGCCCCATTGGCTCAGACTTCCACTTCACTTCCATCTGCATTGTCTCACACCCTACTGTTTTTGTGAAGCTTTAATATCCTCTCAAGCAGCACTCGGAAATGCCTGCCCACGCTTTTTACATTATCTCCTATGTTAACTATTATTTTAGTTACTATTCTGGTTTTAAAGGTGCATAGATTTTGAAGGGTCTTCCCAATACTATTTTTCCCATAGCTCTGTTATTTGCAGGGGTTGAGGGGTGCATAACTTTGCAGAATGTATTTTTCACAGTTTTATTACTATATACTAGCATGTTGACCATCTATTGGAATACAGTATCTGTACACAGTAGGTAGTTCCCTTCTACTTTAGAAAGGATAGATCTATTCAGGAGCCATAACTAAAGAAATTTTCCACATGCGATAATATAAATTTCTTTACTAAAATCTTCTATGGTTTAGAAATCTACAAGCAATTTGAAAATCTTGTGGGTTTTTTTAAAGGTTTTACTAGACTTGACAAAGTAATAGTTCAAAGTCATGTCAAATGTGCTTATTTCTCATGCATAACAGGAAAACTTGCAAGTATATCTAATTCCAAAAAAGCAGCAACAGATAGGAGAAAAAAATTTTATTTTGTGTATCTGTTGCTTTTAGTCCTTGGTGCAATTACACTTTTAATCTGTGCTTATAAATAAAAAGTAACTGCTGTGATCTTAACATTAGACATTACTAAATGACTTTTTCTGATCTGATACAAAGCAAGTAAAAACAAATGAGTCATACGTCAAATCAAAAGAATATCAGCATTTATTTATTTAAATTAAAAGATAACTTTCACATAACACTTGACATTTCTTTAGCTGAGGTTCAGAAGAGCATCAAACATAAAAGTTTAGGGACCTCAATCATTTGATGCACAAAATCATAGTAACAAACAAAGTAAGAGAAATTCAAAAACCTAATGTTAAGTGACTAGGGTGCTACAGACTGGAAGTTCCTCCAACAGGATTAACTTCTTTAAGTATTTTAAGTCCAGTGAACTTGTAGTGCTTCCACATGTTAGTAGTTGCATAGGCTAATTTCAGCTGGCATAATCTTTTATAAGTATGCAAAAACACAGGGCAAGGCATGCATTAAAATGTGATAATAGCACACTTCTGGAACATGTGAAGCATGAGGCATGAATCTGAATACTTCTGGCATCCACAAAGTACCACGCCTCAGAGTCAGTGCTTTTCCGTTTTGATAAGTAATTCTTTCATACCATATTTGGGAGGGAAAAAATATCAACTTTCTAAATATAAATCTTTCATCTTTACCAATGTTTTTTATAGTTTTAATTCTAGCAGATTACTCAAATCTAATCTTTTAATTCCAGGTGAGCCGGAAATAATTCATAGCTAGAAAGGGTCTTAAGAAAATATGTTATTTTTTATTAATGCAATTTGGGGTGGGGGGCAGTGGGTGGGTTCCAGTAAAAACAGGAAACTCTGCTAGACAAGTTTAAAAAGAGCTGTAACACTTACTAATGCAAGTTTAAGAGTGATTGTAAAGTATTGTTGATCATAAAGAAAATGTTGGCAAGCATGATGAGGGAGGAGGCAAAAATGCAAGAAAAGAAGAAATCAACTTTAATAATGATACTTTCAACACCCCCCAAAAAAATTTTAAGAAAGGATTTCTTGTGTTATATATACATTTTACAGGTAAATTACTTTAATCCTTCTAGATAATGGGTAGGTATCTGCAAGAGCTTTGAAATCTTCATATGATAACTGAAATGAAAAAAATTATCATATCTAATAGAAACAGTAAAAATGACCAAGAATTATAGATTGACTTTTTAAACATATACATTAGCCAAAAAATTCAAGTTATAAACAGTAAGTATCAAAATGTCACAGTTATCATTCGGTAAGTGTTAATTAAGGATGGTAAATCAAAGAAATGGTCTGCTTTTATGTAGCACAAGTGAGAAAACTGCAAACAAATGGAAGTATCCAATGTAGCCACATCGCAAAATCACTATAGCTGTCTAGAACTAGACTTGCAGTTAAAGTTGTGTTGTTTCATATTTCTTCATGGAGTTAATGTTTAAATTAAGTGATAGGACCATCCCTAAATGTTTAAATGTTTAGCACATTTAAATTCACGAATGTGGAATTCATGGTATTTTTGTGTTCAGGGACTAGCAAAACAGTACCTTTAGAGATATCAGACAGAAATCTCATCTTTTGGCAAAGACATACAATGAAATTTTGACAAAGACATACGATGAAATTGTCTTAAAGCACATTTCATAACTTTTGAATAACCTCCAGAAGTTGACCAAAATATTTTTAAAATCTTTGTCTGAGCATACAGTAGTGCAATTTCTTTATACCAAAGAAAATGGCTGTTAAATTATAAAAATGTATCAATTACTTTCGTTTGTTTAGTTATGGTTTACTAAGGTTAATATGCCCATCAACTTTTTTAAAAAATCCAAAGTTGTCCTGAAATAAAAGATTCCTAAAATGTTAATGCCCTTTGTTTAATGAAAATTATTTCCCTTTGTATAAGAATACCATATTTATCCCTCTTATAATTAAACTTTTATTATATTTCCTTTTAACTGTTTAAAGTAAAAACAAAATTATATAAATGCCTTTCAAAATATTATCACATGATTTACAAAATCTTTGCCACTTACCTTTTGAAATATCTTCAATTTTTCTGCCATACAGATCATAAAGATATCTGGCTGGTGAATTTAGATTCAGTCTCGTTGTACAAGTATCTAAAACCTCCACAGAAACAAAGAAAACTGTAACTTATTACAGTAAGCTCCGGTTAAATCAAATACACATTTAAAGTCCTTTTCATATTACATGGCTATTATAATTATATTGTAAAATAAAATTTAATGATTTATAAAATGTCTCCAATATATAAAATGAAAAAGTAGTTAAAATTGTTAGATCCCAATGTTACTTTTAAAAACATACACACAAGTATTAGAAAGAAAGAAAACACAGCAAATATTAAATAGTGGTAATCTACTATTTAATAAATGATGTAAACTTCAGGACTCAGGATTTTTACATTATTCATATTAGTATTGCTATTTTCTATATTGTCTATTTATTTTACAATGGGAGGATATTACTTTTCAAGTTAGATTTTAAGGTACATTATCTTTTAAGTTCTTTCCAAATGTCCTAACATAAATTATAAATGTAATCTGACCATAGCTCACCTTGATAGCTTATGTTGTTTGCATACAAAAAAATGGGGCTTAATGAACTGCATTTCAAGGTTTTCTACAAGACTGAGTCTTGAGGACTTCACCTTTAATAGTTTCTAAAATGCTAAAGTTCTCTTTTAAAAAATATTTTAATATTTGGACCTCTTGTTAATTTACATGTAGCCCTTTGAACCCACTGTAACAATCATCTTTCCAACTATAGAAAAGACTTAAACATGCATCAGTTGGAGAAAAAGTTCTACTCATGAGGTGAGGAAAAACAGGGGGGTTGGGAGGTATCAGGTAACCTGAGACAGGTTTTATCAGGTTTTCAGAAGTGACCCAAAACATGAAAATCACCATATTCATCTAAAAATACAAAATACATTTCAAATACAAATTGAAAGTATTCTGTTGTGCATTTTTACTATTTATAGCTATATTGCTTTCCCATACCCAAGAACTCCTACCAAAGGACAGTGTTAATTTATTATTATACAGTAAAAAGAACATCTTTCAATTGTTCAAACCATCTTTCAATTGCTGATACCACCCCATCTTCATTTTTACCCACTTTTATCCCTACTTTAAAATTGGAACCCATCATCCTAGTTCTATGTCAACCAGTCCATTTTCTTTGTGACAATGAACAAATTTAAACACTTTAATGTTTATACAGAGGCAAAATTGTACTTTCCTTTTAGTCTGGAAAACAACTTTCAGACATTGTGACTGATTTGGTTTGTCTAATTGCTGTATCAAATGATGTGTTGCATTTTAAAGGCAAATATTTAACTGACAAATTTAATTTGATGAATTGGCCTTTACTGAGCTATATCAAAGGTTCTCAGCCTTTATTCTTCTCCTACATGTGACTAACAATGTTCCCATGTGCCACATATACCCATGGGCATTCAAAGGATTATATGTGTTTCTTGCACACTAGCTGCAGTTCAGAGTGTTGGGCAATTCTTCAGAAACTATGTATTGCTGCTATTTTCCTCACAATCAAGAAAGCATATCTGTTTGTTATTAAGAATAATATCATAGGAATAATCTTGAACTCTCTAATTTATGAGGAAAAGATCTTTGACAACATCAGTGCTTTACCTAGTTAAATAACAAAGTACTTGCAATGTACTTTACACGTGACTATAAATACTGCCATATGGAACAAATTCATTAACTCCTAATCTGCCTATTTGGAGTGTGTAAATGCAGGCATTCAATTCCTGACCAATGCCATGTGTCCTAACAAGACAGACACAGTGCTCTCTAACTTGGAATAGCCCCTCTGATATCACTGTTACTACCTCTCTCCAGCCCCCGTCCCCTTGGCAGGGAGTGGTCCTTGCCACTGAATCGAATAAGGTAACAACCCTGGTGATGCTCTAAATGTTACTCTTCCTGCTTTCCCTTTCATTCTCTTGGGTCAATTTCTTTAGTGACTACTATCCACAAGTTCACCTAGGACCCCTATCCCATTGACTGAAACCTTTACTAAAGATGCTTGGAAAACAATGTTCAAAATATAAGAGAAGGTATCAGGAGGAGAAACGAGTTTTGTCTCTGTCTTGAGACAGAAAGGAGAGTGGAACATATTGACTAACATTGGCATAGTATACATCCTTGTGTTTTTTAATATTCTAAGTAATTAACACAATTGGGCTCGGAACAGCAAAACACACACACTTTCTTGTGTGACCTTGTGCCCAAAGATTACATTTTTACCACTACCATCTCTCCCACCATGCTCATTGACAGGAATACTTAAGGGAGATAATCTGGTACCAATTCTTCCCTCGCCAATCATCTCTGAATACTGTTAAGAATCTACAGTTGGTCCCAAAGACCCTAAGGAAGACATAGTCTCCTCTTTATGTCCTTCACATTCTTTTTCTTTCCATTCTTTATGTTCAGTTTTCAATTTTTTAATATTATAAAGCTATTATTTAAAAGTGTAACAAAGTCCTTCAGCACAAATTATATTCTCTAGTTACTAGTAAAGGTTCAAATATCTAAATATCCTCCGAAGTTATACTTTATCAATTAAACTAAGTAAAACTATGAACTATTTAAAGACAGTACCATTTATTTCAACAAGAATTTCAATGATTTTTTCAAATTATTTCAAATATTGTTGCCTTTAACTCAAAAACTTTAGTCAAATAAAATTACATCACTTTCTAACTCAAAGATTCCTCTTTTCATTGTATTAAAGCATTAGTAAATATGTTTGTGCAAGCCAAGTTTTAAGAGTTAAATGAGTACATAAACTGATATTATAAAATCACATGCTAGAAATTAATAATGCATCAGCAACGCTGTCATTCTTTCCTGCTTGCAGGATGAAAGGTCCTTTGCAGTGTTTAAGCAATGCCAACCTTCAGTTATCGTTTTCTTAGAGCAAATTATCAGTGGTACAAATTAGTATCAAGGTACATTTCTGTCAAAAGCCCTGAAATGAAGCTTCTACTTCTAAGGTCATTCTTATATTTCACAATTGAAAAATATTCTATGGTGCCATCTTGTTGTGATATTAAAGCTAATTAAAATAGTAATTCCATTTGTCTGTACCTGTTAAGCTTGTTACAATATTACTAATACAAATTCATATTTTGTTAATTCCTTATAGCTTAGGTTACAGAGAACTCTTCTGATACTAAAATTTAAAACTATTATGCCATAAAACCAGAATCTTCTGGACAAGCACCTGGGAAGAGATATTCCACAAACTCTTCTCAGTTTAATCTACTTGCTTACAGTTCTGGGAGTCACCTCCATCCCCAGGCACAGACAGTGCAGTGTTTGCAACTCCTGGAATGGCCACCATGGAGGTGGTATGGTTACACAGTCTATAACCTCAGGGTTGCCACTACCTCAGTCCAAGTGAGAGAGTACCCTTAGAACAACGTCACCCCAGGCCATATGAGCCACGTCAACAAACCATCAGATCCAACAGTGTTTGTCCTCCTCAAAATCAGAGAATCTTGAAAACTTTGAACATGTTTTCATGCATCAATGCCCAGAAGTATAAGCCCAAATTTATACCTCCCAACACACTCTCTTCAAAAGACCCTCGACTGCAGTGGTCAGCAAACTACAGCCCAGGGACCAATTTTGTATGGCCTGTGGGCTGAATGGTTTATATATTTTTAACTCTTAAAAATAATGATTAAAAGAAGAGTAATATTTACTGATATTTGACAATAATATGAAATTCAAATTTAAGTACCCATAAAATTTTCTTGGAAAACAGCCATACTCAATCATTTATATGTTTTCTATGGCTGCCTTCATGCTATAATAATAGAAATGAAATAGTTGCCACAAGGTCCTTATGGCCCACAAAACCAATAATATTTACTATTTGGCCTTTACAGAAAAAGCTTTCCTACTCTGATCTCCTACATCATCATTCACATAATGTTCTATATTTTCCTGTCCTGTATAAATTAGCCTCAACTCCTTTATCTATTTCTAAAACCCTCCCATTGAGCACTCTGCAAATGCTTCCCCTGATCAACAAATTTGACTAGACCCTCAACCTCTTTTAAAGGAAACCAGGATTGTCTTGAGTTTACTAATTTCCCCAGAACCTTCTCAAGTGGTGGGATTTTGCTCTCTCATATCACACAATCTCAAGTTTGGAAAGTGTTGTTACTTAAAATGCTATTTCAAGGTAATTTCTCTCTAACCCTCTTATTGAGCAACAGAACAAATAAACCATAAACCCTGCCCCCTCCCCTCCAACACTGATGTTCAAGCACACCAATTCCCAACTCCCCTCACTCTAGCCATTCTTTTTCATTCATGGATAACTTCTGCCACAGATAGCTTGCAAAATCTGAACTATGGGTGACCTTCACTTTCCATCTTCCATGTGCACGCTGAGAAGCCTGGTGCTGCTGGAGAAAGTCACACGCCTAAACACATCAGCATGACTATTATTCATAATCACCAACTTCCATGGTCCCTCAATACTGCCCAGTCACTTCTATTGCATTTCTTTAGTAAAATATCTCTCCCATTTTCCACACTGAGTACTTCCAACCATCTCCAGTCTGCTTGTCTCTATCCAACCTCCCTTTCCCTCCATCCCCCTTCAATTTCAGCAGATGATATGACATCTAGGAGAAAATTAAAGCCTTGTCTTCCTACTATCAAAGCTACAAGCCTACCTACTTCTATGCCCATCCTCTCTTTTTTCCGTCTACTTAGATCACAGGAGTCCCCGCTCCTATATAAGGCTGATATTTCACTTATCCCTTCAATTATGTTTAGTCTTAGCTTTTAAAGCAGTATATATTATCCATCATTTCTCTCTCATGTATATTCAACCACTCCTCCTCAACAGATTTTTCCGACTGACAAACATGACCAAGTATTTTCTATCTTAAAAATTAAATTTCTCCCTTTACTCCACATCTCCCTCTAGCTACACTTCCCCTTCACAGCTTAGGAGATTTGACAATGCTCTCTGTTTCCACTTCTTTTCTTCCCGTTCATTCTCAGGCCATTCCAGTATGGCTTTCTAGCCATCATTTTACTGAAATAACTCACACAGTGATTACCAAAGGCTACCATGTTGACAAATCCAAAGGATATATTCTTAATTCTCACTAATTTTGACCTTTGAGCATCATTTGACTACCTCCTCTTTCTTTAAACACTCTTTTCTCTTGAACTTTAAGATATAATAATCCACTGATTTTTCTTCTGCTTTTTTCTGTCTTCTTCATAGGCTCATGCCTCTCTATTCATTCACTAGGGGGTTTTGAGATAAGTCCTAGCCCAATTTCTGCCTTACTCTATATTCTCTCTTAAGGCAACCTAACAGTTCCCCAAAGTTTCATCTTTCATCTGCATACTGACAACTCCCAAATTCATACATCCACACTGAGGTTCTCTTCTGAGCTTCAGATGGCATAATACCTATTCAATATTTCTACTTAAACAGATCAAAGATTCCTCAAAATCAACATGTCCAAAGTCAAATTCCTTTTCTTCTTCTTCAAGCCTAGTCCTCTTCCTTCATTCCATGTCATAGGGAAAGGAATCTCCATTCATCCAGATGTACAAACCAGAAACCACAAGTTATTAAAACTCCTAACACCTCACTGTCCCTCATTCCATGTGTATTAGTCCATTTCTGTTGCTTACAACAAAATACCTGGAACTGGATAATATGTAAGAAAACAAAATTTATTGCTTACAGTTTCAGAGGTTGGGAAGTTCAAAGTCCAGGGAGCCCATCTGGTGAGGGTCTTCTTTGGTGGTAGCTTTACAGCAATGCAGGGATTTCTCATGGCAGAAAACAGCAGAACAGAGAGAGACAGACTCTCACATGCTCTACTTTCAAAGCCCTCAGAACCACACCCATGACCACCATTATCACCCATCTGGTGAGGGTCTTCTTTGGTGGTAGCTTTACAGCAATGCAGGGATTTCTCATGGCACAAAACAGCAGAACAGAGAGAGACAGACTCTCACATGCTCTACTTTCAAAGCCCTCAGAACCACACCCATGACCACCATTATCAATCCATTCATTAGGGCATGGTCCTCAGAATCGAATCACCTCTTCAATGCCCGACCTTTCAATTACCATAATAGGATTTCCCACCCTCTTAACACTGTCACAATGGGGACCAAGCCTCTAATACATAAAACTTGGAGGACACAAGTCAATCCACATCACCATGTATCCAAGCCATTATTAGGGCCTATTGGCTTTTTCTTCCAAAAATCTTACAAATCCACCCATTTTTGTCCATTCCCACTACTACACCCTAGTCCAAGTTATCTACATCTGTCACCAAGAGTCCTGCAATAGTTAGCTAATAGTTTCCCTGAATCTACCCTGGACCATCCAATCTGTTGTCCACTAAGCACCAAAGTAATCAATTCAAAAATGTAAATCTGATGATCCTCTATTCTATCCCTAACTAAAACCCCTTACATGACTTGTTGTCCACTAAGCACCAAAGTAATCAATTCAAAAATGTAAATCTGATGATCCTCTATTCTACCCCTAACTAAAACCCCTTACATGACTTCTCACTGCTCTTGGAGGCGGGACATGGCAAAAATCTGCAACCTTTCCTGCAAAGACACTCTTCACCTCATATATTGACTTTTTATTTCCTGGAATTCATCCCGCTTGCTCTGAAATGGAGGGTTTTCATATGCTGTGTTCTCTGTCTGGAATGGGTCCCCACCCTCAGTATCCTCCATATGTTCCCAAATAAATCCTGCTTATCTCTTCTCAGAAGCATTCCCTTATACTATAATAAGAATGCCACTTATTCTACATTCAGTAATGTGATCATTTTACAAATGTCTTTGTCCACCACTAGAACAAAAGTTCTCTGTGAACAGGACATGACCCTGTACTGTCCTTAGGAAGTAACCTCTTCACATTTGTAACCATACTGTTAGGTGGCCTACCCAACCAACATATACATACTGATTTTGTTTAGGGATTCACCTTTTCCCTTTTGACTCAAAGAAGACTACAATTATCAAGTCTGGTTTAAGTTACATATTGTATTCCCATGCCCCTTGTCAGTGAATATTTTGGGCATGGACACATAATCCAGCCTGGCCAATGAGACATGAGAAGGGACTCTGGGAAAGGCTTCTTGATTCATAGGGAAGAGATGGTCCTTTTCTGACACTGGACATATTCCTGGCTGTGCAGCAGCCATTTTGAACCAACATATGAAAGAACACAAAATTTATAAAATTGTAGAAAATACAGCTGAAATCATGTCATACTATGCTTAAAGCTGCCCTATCTCTGTATTTCTTGCTTCCTTTTGCTTACGTCTGTTTGAATCAGGATTCTCTGTTTTATGTAGGTAAAATCATCCTGACTGATGGGAAAAAAAATGTTTTTAGCCCATATTTCTTAAATGATGAAAACTGATTCAGCTAACTCAATGAGTATTTGCACAGCAAGTAAATTACCACAGTATTCACTATATAAACATAAGGAGCAAACCATTTAATTAAGAACCCAGGAAAGAATTTTCGAAGGAATTTAGCAAGCTAAAACATGTAAAAAATGAACAGATAATTACTAAATTAGTTCTTTGGATTACTAAAAATATTTCACCTTTGGCAATTAATTATACTTGTTCAGTAGAAGATAACTACAAAATATCATGATTACTTTGAAAAAGGGAATCTGTTTTTACAGATTTTTTTTTTTTTTTTGCAAACTGAAAGACTGTCAAATATATTATGAATTTTTGAAGAACTAAAATGTAATAAAATGATATGGCATAAATCTCTACTGAGGGCAACATTTTATAATAATTTATAATCAAAATTATGATCATTATTTTAACCTGAAGATGCCAGGAGACTGGGCTAAATTTGTACTCATCTTATTAAGCAGCTTAAAGGTACTCTTCCGAACAAGTCGCGGAGATAAATTTGCTGGCCTGTTATTTGTCTTATTCTCATAAAGGTAGGTAATAGAATGCACACCAGATATACTTATTTGTTCTTACTAGTAATGACCATGGCTTGTAACAACAATGATTTCTTGTGAATTTGTGTTGCGTTGTGGTATTCTGGGGTTTTATTATTAGAATGTGAATGAGAAGTAGATAACCAGAGGAGATTTTCTAAGTAATCTATTAATACATACTCCTTGTTTATGTTACCCTTAATTGCTCTCTTCTTAAGAATAATTAAATGGCCTAGATTACAATTATAAGTATTTCATGTCTTTGTATTTGATTTTTAAATTTTGTTTTCCAATTGCTTGTCACTAGCATATAGAAGTATGCTGACCTTATATTCCACAACCTTGCTAAATTTATTCCTTAGTAGTTTTTTTCAAATGTAGATTCTTTAGGATGTTTTATGTTCTTATAATGCTTTCTATTAATAACATAGTTTTACTTCTTCCTTTAAAATATATCTCCACAGGGCCGGCCCGGTGGCGCACTGGATAGCGTGCTGCTTGGGAAGCGTGGCGGCGCTCCCGCCCGAGGGTTCGGATCCCACATACGGACTGGTTCCCGCTCACTGGCTGAGCGAGGCGCGGGAGCGACACCGAGGGTTGCGATCCCGTTGCCGGTCCCCGGTCCGGTACGGGGGCAACACTGAGGGTTGCGATCCGTTGCCGGACACGGAAAAAGACAAAAAGACAAAATATATATATATATATATATATCTCCACAAAGTCTGGCACAAACAAGTACCAGGGAAAAAATTACTAAGGGGATGTAAAAGTGAAACAACTACAGGAGTATGTGTAGGGTAAGGAGGCACTTGCATTCTGACCAGTCAGAGGGAAGAAGTCTTGCTGAACTGTGGGACATTTATAAAGATCCCAGAACAGGCAATCCATATCCAGGAGAAAGTCAATCGATAGAAATAGACTGCAAAATAGGGTTAACCAAAAAGAACATTTAAAAAACTATTATAAGTAAGTTCCAGAAATTAAAGAAAAGCATGAATATAATGTGAAGAGAAACAGAAACTAAAATAGAACCAATGGAACTTCTAGACCTAAAAAATAAAACATCTCAAATGAAAAAATTCATTGGATGGGCTTAACAGCAGGTTAGACATTAGAACAGAGAAGAACAATGAACTTTAAGACAGGGCAATAAAAGCCATCCAAACTGAAATATAGAGAAGAAAAAGGAAAAGTTGAAAAAGGAAGTACAGTGTCAGTACTTTGTGGGAATAATATCAAGCAAGCTTATATATGTATAATTGGAGCCCTAGACAGACTGGGAAGGGGGTGAATATATTTGAAGAAATAATGGCCAAAATATTTTCTGAGTTCATGAAAAACATCAACCCACAGGTCCAAGAAGTTCAATGAACCTCAAGCAGGAGGAAAACAAGACTAAGAACATAATCATACTGCTGTAAACAAGGATAAAAAGAAAAGCTTAAAAGCAACTAGAGCGGAGGAAACATCTTAAATTCAGGGGTACACATATAACAATGAAAACTGACTTCTCAGAAACAATGCAAACCAGAAGACAACAGATATCTTTTAAATGTGGAGATAAAAGTATTTTTAAAGTGCTGAAAGAAAAAATTGGTTGCCTTACAATTTTATATACAATGAAAATATCCTTCAAAAATGAAGGCAAAATAAAGACATTCTCAGACAAACAAAAAATGAAGTAATTTGTTTCCAGGAGACAACACTACAAGAAATGTTAAAGCATGTTTTTCACTGAAAAAAAAAAGATACCAGAAAAAAATTGGGATATGCATAATGTAATTATTTTAAATGTACATTGGACATTCACTGAGATTATTTGCTGTTCATTAAACAAGTCTCAATACGTTAAATCTCAAAGGATTAAAATCATATAACATATGTTTCCTGATCACAAAGTAATTAAATTAGACATAAATAACAAAAGGTATCAGGTCACTCTCCAGATATATGAACATTAAGTAACACAGTTCTAAACAACACATGACTCAAAGAAGAAATATGAAGGGAAATTAGAATGAAAATGAATTCAACCTCTCAAATTTGTGGAATGAAGCTAAAGTAGTATAGGTTGAATATCCCTTTTCCAAAATGCTTGGAACAACTGGTGACTTAAAAAAAAATGCTTAGGACCAGAAATATTTCAGATTTCAGATTTTGGAGGATTTTGGAATGTTTGCATATACATAATTAATTATCTTGGGGGTGGGACCCCAAGTCTAAAATGAAATTTATTTATATTTTATATATACATTATACACATAGCCTGAATGTAATTTTATACAGTATTTTAAATAATCTTGTTCATGAAACAAAGTTTGTGTACATCAAACCACCAGAAAGCAAAAACGTCACTGTCTCAGCCACCCAGGTGGACAATCTGTGATTATGTGGCATCACCATCATTCCTGATTCTGAATTTATATGCTACTGCTAAGCATTCATTTTCTTATACTTATTCACACAACAGTACTTAGGGGCCATCTTAATACCCTTTGTGGGCATTCTTTCCTGGTGGAATCTGGGGAAATGTGGAAAAGATACATCACAGCTGAAGGGAGTTGGGAGGGTCTTCTTTTCTCTTGGGGAAGCTGAATAAACTCTGTTGTGTGCCTGCATTTTGACTGTAAGCTGTCATGAAGTCAGGTGTGGGATTTTCCATTTGTGGCATCTTGCTTGCACTCAAAAAGTTTTGGATTTTGAAGCATTTTGGATTTCAAATTTTCAGATTAGGGATGCTCAACCTGTACTTAGATAAATACTAATATTTAAAAAGGAGAAATGTTTAAAATCAAATATCTAAGGTTTAATCTTAAGAAGCTAGAAAAAGAAGAGGAAATTTTACTCAAAGTTAGTTGAAGTAAGGAAATAATAGAGTAGAAATCAGTGAAACAGAAAAAAGAAAATGGGCAGACAATAGAAAAAATCTCCACTTTTTTAAGTAATAAAAAGTATCACCCTATGCAACTTAATATTCAGTCAAAGACACAAGGGTACACACACAAACTCTGGAAACTACTCTCTAAATAGCTTCCTCTTTTATGGTATTGTGCTGCAAACTTCCAGCCATTTCAGCCTCCTAGAACTTTGATATCTTTCTCTTCAGGTTATGGAAACCACTGTGCTCTTCTTAGATTTTCTTTCTGTACAATACAGTCCAAAATTTGCCTCCAAGTACAAAGTCGGAGTAAACTGTAGAACTCACTTCAACTTTCTACCTTCTCTCAGGTATTACATATAGTGCTTCCTGGTGTCTAATAAAAACAGTTTTCTCATTATTTTGTCCAGTTTTTCAGTTTAGAATGGGATGACTAGTCTGATACTAGTATCTCTATTATGATTGGAAACATATCTCTCATGTTTTTATTTTTAATGCTTATGTGAAATCATTTTTAAGTAAGGGTACATACAAGAATTAAAATGTAAAAACAAGTATATTTGTGGCAGTTTTGAATAATAAAAAAGTATTGCTCTTGAAGTCAGAAAATGGGTTCTAGTCCTGGCTATTCCAGTCTTGGTTTTCTGAGTTGCTTGACAAGATAGTTTCATAAAATTCTCTGATTCTAATATCCAGAAGCTAGGTAAAGATTATCCAAGATACTTTAATGATAAGGTACTATGAAGACTAATCTAATAAACCCTTCATTTTAACAATTATTGTTATATGTTCTTAGCAATTAAAAACGTATTAAAAACATAAAACGTACATATGAAAACTATAAAACAATTTTAATTTAAAAAGCACAGAAATAAATTTTACCTTTTCAGATTTAACATCATGTTTATGTCTTAACTGCCTCTAAATAATGACTATTTTTAAGTTCCACTAGTGTAGCTGACTGAATGTCCCCCCCCGTCAAGCTCACTGAAGCTTAAATTGTGTCCCCCAAGTTTTATGTATTAGAAACTTGTCCCCCACTGTGACTGTTAAGAGGGTGGAAAATCCTATGATGGTAATTGAAAGGTGGAGCCTTCAAGAGGTGATTAGATTGTAGGACCAAGCCACAGTGAATGGATTAAAAATGGTGGTCAGGGGTGTGGTTCGAGGGCTCTAAAAGAAGAGAGAGCAGAGTCTGTCTCTCCCTCTGTTCCATCATTTTCATAATGTGATACCCTGACATCACTGTCACCACCACCAAGACCTTCACAGCTGTGTTCCCTAGATTTTGGACTTCCAACCTCTGAAACTGTAAGCCATAAATTTCATTTTCTTTATAAAATACTTAGTTCTGTGTATTTTGTTATAAGCAACAGAAATTGACTAATACAACCAGTAAAATAAATAAATCTTTAGACCAAAAATTCTCATTTTTTTCTTTCCATTGAGGAAATTCACATTTTTGTTTTTCTTAGGATTTCTCTTCAAAACATTTTTTGGCTACTCTATAATTACTTATACTAAAATAATCCAATTGTAAAACCCTAGAAATTCACATTATATAAACAGAAGGCTATGAATTGGCTATTCATAGCCTCTTAAGAATAATCTATATTATCAAATTCCATATTTTAAAAAATTGCTTTCATGCGTTTTAATCAGATATTAATTCCTGGTGTAAAAAGTTAGGCTAATTTTTAAAACAATAATAATTAGTGCCAATAGGCTTTTCCTCAGATTTCATAAGAAGCTCCTAAAAGAACTTCCAATATACTAATTATGCCTGACCTCCCCTGTTGAAATCCCTGGTGAGTAACCTTAATCAAATTTTCTTACCCCAGATGCTCCTTTTTAAATCTCTTAAAATTTTCTTTAAATTATTTTACCCACCCTATTAGGAAAATCTCTGCTGGTATAGTTATTCAGTTGTGTGTGAACATTCCACAATCATATTATCATGTTGTATTTTTTCAGTTTAATTGGGTCTTTCTTAAACTTGAAAATTTTCTTACTTAAAGTTTTTTTTTGGCGGGGGGAGTTAGGCTTACTGAGTTATTTTTCAAATGGTGAATATTACAGAAGTCTGTATTTCCTCTGGTTTAAAGGCATCTGATAAAGTATATTATTTATTTATACCTTGATAATCATATATGAATAATTCCCTCAATACTTATGTTGTTTTGCAGTAATTACAGAGAAAAGTATTTTCAATGAAATATGTTTACATACAAATTCAAAGGGAGTATTTATTTTTTCTAAGTCAGACTTGCTACACATAGACTACTCCCTTTGTTTCAACTTGTAGACATTTTTCTCTTCCTGATTTCTAAACTCCCTGCACTCATTCTATCCTAATAACTAGTTATCTAATTATGTACGACTTCTTTTTTCTACCCCACAAATTATTTTCTTTCTCTTAAACCACATGAGAAGTATAGGAGAACAAAAAAGAAAGAAATCTATGAAGATGTCCATTAATTAATACATCTTTTTAGAACACTGGAACAAGAGTTCTCAAACTTCATGGGGCTAGGAATCATCAGGAGAATTTTGCTGATATTCAGATTCCCAGGCCACAAGCTCAAGAGATTTTTAATAGGTTTGGAATGGGACCCAGGAGTCTGAATTTTTTTTTAAAGAATTTATTTTTTAATTAAAACTTATTGATTATACATATTTATGGGGTACAAAGTTATATTTCAATACATGGATGCAATGTGTGATGATCAAAACAGGGTAATTAACATATTTATCATTACAAAATTTTATCATTTCTTTGTGATGAGAACATGTGATCTTTTTAGCCATTAAAGAACATAGAATAAATTACTTTTAATTATAGATGCCCATCACTACTGTACACTACTAGAACTTATTTTTCCTATCTAGCTGTGATTTTGTGTCCATTAACCAACCTCTCTCTATCCCTCTCCCCTTTCCCAGCCTAGAGTAACCACAATTCTACTCTCTATTTCTAAAAGCTCAACTCTTTTTTTTTAGCTCCAACATAAGAGTGAGAATATACAGTATTTATATTTCTGTGCCTGATTATTTAACTTTACTTAATGTCTTCCAGACTCATCCAAGTTGCTGCAAATTTCATTCTTCTTCATGGCTGAGTAGTATCCATTGTGTATGTATACCACTTTTTCTTTATGGATGCATTTGTTGATGAACACCTATGTGGATTCTATATCTTGGCTATTACTAATAGTGCTGAAATAAACATGGGAGTGCAGATATCTCTTCAATATGCAAATTTTTTGGATAAATACCCAGCAGTGGGATTGTTGGATCATAAGGTAGCTCTATTTTTAGTTTTTTGAGGAACCTCGTACTGTTTTCCATAATGCCTGTACTAATTTACATTTCTACCAACAGTGTATAAGAGTTCCTTTTTCTCCACATCCTCACCAGCATTTGTTATTTTTGGTCGTTTTTTAACAGCCGTTCTAACTGGAGCAAGATGTTATCTCACTGTGCATTTCCCCAATGACTACTGACACTGAGCATTTTTTCATATATGTGGTGGCCATTTGTATGTTGCTGTGCATTGAATGTCCCCCCAAACTCATTGAAGCTTAATCCCTACTATAACTGTTGAGGGTAGAAAATCCTATTATAGTAATTAAGAGGTGGGGCCTTGAAGGGGTGATTAGCTTGGGGGTACCATGCCAAAGGTGATCATGGGTGTGGTTCTGAGGGATTGAAAATGAGGAGCGAGGAGTTAGTTCTCTCTCTGCTTCTGTCATTTTGCTATGTGATACCCTGCATCGCTCTAGAGTTACCACCAAGAAAAGGCTCTCACCAGATATGCTCCCTGGACTTTGAACTTCCCAGCCTCTGAAACTGTAGGCAATAGTTATTGTTTGTTTACAAATTAGCCAGTTTTAGAATTTCTGTTATAAGCAACAGAAACAGACTAGTATATATGTTTTCTTTAGAGAAATATCTATTCAGGTCATTTCCCCATTTTTTATTGGATTTTTTTTTTTTTTGCCGTTGAGTTGTTTAAATTCCTTGCATATTCTGGATATTAATCCCCTGTCAGATGAATAGTTTGCAAATATTCTCACATTCTCCTGATTGCCTCTTTGCACTATTGAATGTTTGATGTGCAGAAACTTTTCAGTTTGATGTAATTCAATGTCTGTTTTTGCCTTTGTTCCCTATGCTCTAGAAGTCATCTCCAAAAATTCTTTGCCCAGATCTATATCTTGGAGTGTTTCCCTTATGATTTCTTCTAGTAGTCTTATAGTTTCAGGTCTTTAAGTCTTTAATCCATTTCGTGTTGATTTTGGCATACGGTGACAGATAGGGATCTCATTTCTTTCCTCTGCATATGGATATCCAGTTTTCTCAGCACCATTTACTGAAAGGGCTGTCCTTTCCCCAATGTATACTCTTGGTACCTATGTCAAAAAACAGTTGGCTGTGGATATGCAGATTTATTTCTTAGTTCTCTAGTCTGTTCCATTGGTCCATATGTCTGTTTTTATGCCAGAACCATGCTATTTTGACTACTCCAGCTTCGTAGTATATTTTGAAGTCAGGTAGTGTAATGCCTCCAGGTTCATTCTTTTTGCTCAGGATTGTGTTGGCTCCGGGTCTTTTGTGGTTCCATACAGATTTTAGGATTGTTTTTTCTATTTCTGTGAAGAATGTCACTGGTATTTTGATAGGGATTGCATTGAGTCTGTAGATCACCTTGGGTAGTACAGTCATTTTGACAATGTTAATTCCTCCAATTTATAAGCATGAAATGTCCTTCCATTTTTTGTGTGTGTCCTCTTTAATTTCTTCTGTCAGTGTTTTGTACTTTTTGTTGTACAGATCTTTCACCTCCCTGGTCAAATTTATTCCTAGGTACTTGATATAGTTTGGATATGTTTGTACCCCCAATCTTTGTCCCCCCAAAAGCTCATGTTGAAATCTGATCCCCAATGTGGCAATGTTGGGAGGTGTTGGAGTCATGGGGGCAGATCCCTCATGAATAGATTAATATCCTCCCTAGGTGGGGGTAGTGACTTCTAACTCTATTAGTTCCCATGAGAGCTGGTTGTTTAAAGGAGCCTGGCATCTCCCCTCCATCTCTCTCTTGCTTCTTTTTGCCATGTGATCACCCTGTACCCACTGGCTACCTGCCATGAGTGGAAGCAGCCTGAGGCACACAATGATGCAGCTGTCCCAGAATCTTGAGCCAAATAAACCTTTTTTCTTTAAAAATGACCCAGTCTCAGATATTCTGTTATAGCAACTCAAAAATGGACTAATGCAATATTTTACTTTTTGGCAGCTATTGTAAGTGTGATTGCTTTCTTGATATTTTTTCCACTAGTTAGTTGCTGGTGTATAGAAAAGCTACTGACTTTTGTATGTTTATTTTGTATACTACAACTTTGGTGCATTCATTTATCAGCTCTAAGGGTTTTTTGGTGGAGTCTTTAGCTTTTCCTACATAGAAAAAGATCATGTATAAGATCATGTCATCTGCAAACAGGGACCATTGACATCCTCTTTTCCAATTTGGATGCTCTTTATTTCTGTCTCTTCCCTGATTGCTCAATGTTAAATAAGAGTGGCAAGAATGTGAATTTTTAACACAAAGCCTAGATGATTCTGATGCAGGTGTAATGTGAACCATACTTTGAGAAAAACTGCAGACCCTTGGTATGTAGTAAGTATGTAATGTCTCCAGGTGATGGAAGAAAGTATTCTGCTCTCATTCAAGTAGTCTAACATTATAGTTTTCTAAATTAGAGCACACGAACCCCAAGGGTCTGGGCAAAACAATCAATTGGGATAAGAAGAAAATATTACTTATCTTTTATCTAAAAAAATCAACACTATCAATATTAAACAAAAGATTGACAGTTGGCATTTAGAAAAAAAAAAAGAAAGAAAGAGAAGAGAACCAGAAAGGACAGAAGATAGATAAGTGATAAATGATTTAGTAGACCAGAAACGTTGAAACTGAAGCTAGCAGAAATAAACTTGATTTGTATTGCAAAACCCAAAAAGACTCAGAAATTTGAGACATCAGGTACCTCAAAGAGTGAGGCTAAAAACAGACTGACTATGTCTACAAAAAGCAGTTAAACCCCAAAACCTTTCCCTCACACTAAGCATTCTGACAACTATTCTTTGCCATGTAAAGAGAAGACAGCAGATTTGTTCTCTGGAGAGACTAGAACAGAGAAACGGAATCAGAGGTAGAAGGCAGAACCGAGAGTGAGGGTAGCTTACTGAAAGAAGAGAATTAAATGAATGTCTACCTACTGAAAGTGCAACTCTTAGCCCCCTTCTCCACTTGGCTACTAGACCTCTCAAGGCAGATTCTGTACAGTGAATCGATCAGACACACAGAAAAGTCTATCAACTCTGACAATTAGTGACAACACTCCAATGAAAAATCTCGGCCAAAACACTCTCCAATAAAATCCATCCCTCAGTCAGACACACCCATGCTCACAGGGCTTTTCAACCAGCTTTTTTTAGTTCCTCACTGTTCAATACTGATGGAGGATTAACTCATATTTAAGGAAAGCTTGTAACATGAGAGACCAAAACAAAACCAAACCAAAACATGAAAACAAACAAAAACCAAGTACTTAGAGAAAACAGAGACAATGCAGGGAGAAGCACAAAAATTCACTGGGTTGGAAGGTAAAGATAAATTTCCCAGATAAGAAAATCAGAAGTTCAGTTTATAAATCCAACATATAAAGGTAGGAGTTCCATAAAATCAGAACAGCGAAGTAGAGAAAAAGAAAATTGTCAAAGAAATAATTCAACTAAACTTCTCAAGAGAGAAGAATGAGACTTTTCAGACTGAAAAGCACATCTTGAAAAAAATTTTTAACACTGTCAATGAAGAAATGATTCTAAATGTCATCATCCTGCGTGTCATCTACAAAGAATGAGGAATCAGTATGGTATCAATCTTTTCAACATCAACACTGGAAATAAGAATCAATTGCTTTTATATTTAAAGGAAAAAATTATTTCCCCAGATCTCAAAAAGTTTACCTCCCATGTTCTCTTTCTTGGGAAGTGTTGGGAAAATGGAACAATTTGGTCAGGCTCCCCTCCCCTCGAGCTGGTTCAGGGTGGTTCGGTAAACATTGCGTGGGTGGAGTGAGTGCACCGCAGGCACTGCTTTGGCTGGTGTTTTTACCGCCTTGGGCGCCCCCTTGTGCAGCCATGTTTTTCCAGACCTGCAGCTTCCAAGGACCATGTGGCCGGTTGCCTAGCTTGTAGACCCGTGTGAAGGGGTCTGGTGACCCTGCCAGGCGTTTGAAGGGTTTGTGACCCAGTCTGTGAACAGGCTTGAGGGGTCTGGGAGCTCCAGACCCAGGCCTAGCTCAACCATCGGCCCAGTCGGTGCAGGATTACTAGTAGGTGAAAAAGCCGCGAGAACTAGAGTAGTCACCTAGCTTTACAATTGGCGTCACGAACAGGATTAAGAGCTAGACAATTGGCTCTGTGAGCAGAATACGCAACATCAAGCCTTAGCCTTGCAGTAGCCAGACAGGAGGCCACTGGAATATGTGCCCAATAGAGTAAATGAAGATATAGAAAAACTAGAGAAGTAGGAAAGAGGGATCCAACGCAGAAGAGAAGGAACAATAAACCCCAGGTTGATGGTGAAAGGAGACCCCAGGACAGGGGTCACAGAGAACAACCATTTCGAACTAGAGCAAGAAGACAGGGATCTTTTTCATTGTTTCATTCATTTCATTACCTTTCTCATCATTTTCTTCACCACTGTGACTTTATACCTTTGGTGATAATACAAAGAAAATCAAACAAAAAATAAGATATAATTATTAACTGCTGAGAAAAAACAAAACAAAACAAAACATTTTTCATGAAGGAGATGCTATCCTATGTAATACAGCTTAATACCACTTCTCTGACAATGAATCCAAGACATAATTGAGAAAGAATAAAATGTATCCACCATGATGCTAACCTTAAAAAGTTACGTATCTCTAGCAGACATTTTTAATTTCCCAATAATTTGGCATCTTATGCCACAAAATTTTCTTAATACCTTTTCAACCTGTGTATATATATGTTTAGCCTATACCCTACAGTGTAATTGTAGTGCTATGCAATTACTAAAATCATCCTTACAGATAAATTTTCCTTACAGAATAATTCCAAATAATAAGTAATTCTAAAACCATCAGATTCAAGTTTCAAAAGGATGTGCTATAGTACTGCCATTCCAGAGTTTAGTGAAGAAATATATCATTTTGGTTCTCATTCCAAACTTCTTAATTACCTCCCAAATAAATAAATGGAGTTCCTTTTGATTTCCCATTTATGATTAAAATACAGTCATTTCCCCTTGGCTTCATTCTTAGCTCATAGAGGACTTTTCTGATTTAACTACCTTATTTTACCATTCATTCTCAATAATTCTCTCCTTATCCCATTACAATTACCTTCAGCATATTAGAGTCCTTTATATTCTACTTAGTTTTATATTACCTAGTAATAATCTAAAATAGCTGACATTCCTAATATTTCATCATAAGACGGAAAATAATTTGTGTATCTCTTAGGACTATGCCACAACCTTATTTCTATTACTGATTTGGTATTTAATATATAAATAGCACATTATCCTGTGATCATCAACAAAACTTTCAAAATTTAAATTTTATTTACAAAATAATTAGCTAGCCTTATTTTTCTCTTCCAAAAATTTCTTATCGACATCCATCAATTTGTTGCCTCATCATTTACCTCATTCTTAAAAGTGATATGTAAGCAAATATCTAGAAATGCATTTATTACTGTATCATGTCCTATCATGTCCTATCTTTCACAAGTTGTGAAAATTCTTTAAATTCTACAAACTATAAGAAGGAAAATAATAAGCTAAAGAATTCCTTGATCATCCAGTTTTAAATAAATTGCTCTCTAGAGACAAAAA
>NW_007727206.1:74268-78254 GCF_000696425.1 Galeopterus variegatus
AATTCTACAAACTATAAGAAGGAAAATAATAAGCTAAAGAATTCCTTGATCATCCAGTTTTAAATAAATTGCTCTCTAGAGACAAAAAACAAAATAGCAGTGACATTTTTATTTATACTCAACCTTTCATCTAGGGACATATAATCTGTAAGAGTGACTATTACCCTAATTTTAACACCAAGGCATAGAATTACAGAGATTGAACTGAAGTGTATTTAAGAGGTTCTCTAATCTATCTTCCATCTCTGAGAATAACTGCACTTTAACAATCCAAGAGATATGTCCATCTTCTCTGTTTTTCAAAATCTCCAGGGAAGATGTTTCACCTTGCCTTAGCAATTTGCTCTGGTGTGTAATATCCCTCCTTTTACTCATAATTCAAATCTGCAGATAAGAAGGAAATAAAACCTGGGTTGCCCAGCTCCTTGGTCAATGCTCTTAACCAGCTGTGATTATAAAACATCCGCAAAAATAAGTAGATGAAATATTGATTAAAATTTCCAGTATCTAGTCAATTACGCACCTGTTCCAAGAAATATTCAATTTGAAATAGTCTAATATAACAAAATTATTTACACCTATTTTGATTCATAATAAATGTTTCTCATTTTAAGAAAAATATTTTCCATTAAATGTGTATTAGTGAGTCCTAAAAATAAGAATAGAAAACATTTACTGGGAAATTTCTGTGTGCTAGACATTGTACTCCATGAATAAAACTACATTTAATTCTCACAGCGACTCTATGAAGTAGGCACTATATCCCCATTTTTTAGATGAAGAAATTGAGGCTCAGAGAAACTAAGTTGTTCGAGGTCACACAGTGAATGGTGAAGCCAAGATTCAAACACAGGCAGTTTGGTTATGTTTTACTTTCTCTCTGACACATCCTCAATACATTTTAATTACTATTATTATTATTACAAGGCTGCTTTAAGGTTGGTTGAAAAATCCTTATCTGTAAAAAGTGTGTGTGTGTTTTTCAAATTCCCATTCATTCCTCCATATTTTTTAATATCAAAGATGATCTGGAAAGTACAAGCACTTTCTAAAAAACATGCATTTTTATGACAAGCAACAGTTTAAGTTTTAAAGTTTGCTTGATTACATAATTTTTCTTAGGTTCATTCAGATTTGTTTTTTACAATCTATATACAAATACTTTCAAACTGAATTTTAGTTATTTTGAACTTTGCTAATGCTTTCAGGGAGCAAGAATGCTTTTAGATCTATTACTATTCTAAGTAAGAAAAGGCAGATTTGAGATTTGAAGGTAGATGAGACTGGCTTCAGCTTAAATAATTTATAATATATTGTAACCAATTAGAATGTCATCCCCAGCATAAACATAACTTTTTACTAGGCAAATGGCCTACTATGTTAGCAAAACAGTTTCCTGAAACATTGTTGTTTTGCTAGGGTAATTTATAGTGTTAGTGCAATAAGCACACTTCCATACAGGTGAATTTTTTAGTTCTATATAATGCCTTCTTAATATTTCAGTTTATTAGTTGACAATGATATTTAGAAGGAAAACAACACACTTCAAAAGCTGTAAGAACTTTGAAATTTAATTTGTACTTCAATATTTACCTACAAAATTACCTTTTTCTTTGCTTCCTTTCCCACTGTAATCTCGTGCCCATCCTGCCCCAGGCCATTCTTAAAGAACAGAATTCGGACTGAGGTCTTCTCAGTAAGTTTCTTCATTCTAATAGAAAAGACAGGCTTGGTTTTCCTTCTTTTGACATCAGTAGGAAGCATCAGTCCATTCATTGTCCAAGTTACTTTCTTCATTAACAACAGATGGTCTAGAAGATAATTTTTTTTTAAGTCAAGTCAATATTTGGCTTCAAAATTAAAAATGGACACATCATGCTTCCCCTCCCCCTACTACCTATATCATATACACTGGCCAGTCTCCATTTAGATGCTGGTTTTCTGAAATGCTACCACCAGCTTCCCACTAACCGTGACATAAGCTGTAGCAAGCTGTCTGCTCTGATAGCCTGCATAAATCATCATTTCTGAAGGGAACAGATGTTCAGGGTATGAAAGAGTAATACCACAATTTAGTCCTAATTAAAATTCACCTTAGCATGCCTCTATCACTGATCAGATGCACCCAGCTGAAAGGGTCCACTGAAAGGGTCCAGTGTTCTTTGCTTACTATAAAATAACATGAGTCCTGAACTTTTGTTTTCTTTTGGGCTGAGGAAGTACTTTTTCCTCTTTAATATGATTTCTTATCCATGTTGCTTTAAAGTTGACAACCTCCAAATAGTAACTTTATACTATACTTCTTCCCCTGTGAATAGAACAAAGGTGCCTTCTAGGACATCGTTGGTGAGAGATTTAAACTATTTTGCTAAAATGAAAAACAGTTTTTCATTAACAAATTACTTTGACCTATATGTTTTCAAAAATGTGGCAGGAATTTAAGTTTCTAATTTAAACTCCACTAATATTAATGGGACTGCAACTAAATCATTATGTATGACTTTGAAAATGTAAGGGTAAGAACAGGAGTTTATTGCATACTGAGCTGCTGTCAGCATTCCTCTCTTTTCAAGAGGTTTCATTTTATAAATAATTTACACCTGAGCTACTTATTTTATCTTTGCACTCTATATTTTAGATCATATATTCTTTTTGCACAAATTACAAAAATACAATGATCTCTCCCTCACCTGTTTTTTTTTCATCCTAATGAGAGAAACACAGTTTTATTTACATACAACTGAAATAGCTACATTTATTTGTTTGCCCAAATCTCCAACTAACTTTTCTATGTTAGCTCTTACCATGAAAGAAGCATGCATGGCCTCTTTGACCTAGATATGGTACTTTACATAAAATCTGCTAATATTGATATGAAAAAGGAGCCAGTGGTTATGAAAAATCTTCATATATCAGAATGGCTATATTAAATGTCCAAACAAAGACACAATCCTCTGTTCTTTTTCTCTCTCAACAGCCCCCCCCACATTCATACACATACATATACACAAACACAAACACATATACAGTGAGCAGAAATACAAGGAAAACTTGCAGAGTGAATAAAAACTTGATTATATGATCACAGATGTGATTAAGCCTTCAAAAAAGAAAAAATATTTTAACAGAAATTAGTTAATGTATTTTTTTCATTTTTTAATCTGAAGTTAATAGGAATTAGAATTAGAAAAATAAGCAAGAAGTTAATGAGTTTGCAAATATACAAAAGAATTGAAAACAAGTACTCAAATACATGTACATATATGTTCAGAGCAGCGCTATTCACAATAGCCAAAAGGTGGAAACTAAATGCCCATCAATGGATGATGGATAAACAAATTATCATATATAAATATGATGAAGTATTATTCAACCAGAAAAAGGAAGAAAGTACTGATACTTGCTACAATATGAATGAACCTCGAAAGTATTACACTAAGTAAAAGAAGCCAGACATACAAGGTGACATATTGTATGATTTCATTCATATCTGGAACAGGTAAATCCATAAAAACAAAACATACATGATGGTTGCCAGCAGATGGGAGGAGATGGGAATGCTGATAAACTTAATGGGTAAGGGTTTTTACTTTGGAATGATAAAAATGTTTTGAAACTAGATAGAGGTGGTGGTTGTACAACATTGTGAATGCACTAAACGTTACTAAATTATTCACTTTAAAATGATTAATTTTATGTTATGTGAATTTCACCTCAGTAAATAATAAGAAGGAAGAGGAGGAGGAGGTATAACGGTATCTCCCTTAAAAAAAAAAAAACAGAAAACTATCTCTCACTGGAACAACAACAAAAAGCTAATGAATTCTCACAGTCTAATAGGAGTTTACCCATAGTCTGGATGCTCACAGATGCTCTCCATAGTGGAAAGGGTATAAACTCTACCTTTAAACTAGGTGTGAATCCCAGCTCTGTTTTTTTTTTTTTTTTTTTTTTTTTTTTTTTTTTTTTTTTTGCCCAGAAGGGGG
>NW_007727206.1:79212-84736 GCF_000696425.1 Galeopterus variegatus
TTTTTTTTTTTTTTTTTTTTTTTTTTTTTTTTTTTTTTTTTGTCTTTTTCGTGACCAGTAAGGGGATCACAACGCTTGGCTTGGTGTCCTCCACACCGTGCTCAGCCAGTGAGCGCACCGGCCATCCCTATATAGGATCCGAACCCGTGGCGGGAGCGCTACTGTGCTCCCAGCGCAGCACTCTCTGGAGTGAGCCACGGGGTCGGCCCCCCAGCTCTGTTTTTTAGGGACTCTAGATGAGTTAGACTTCCTGAATCTCAGATTTATTGGGCACTAAATTACAGCCTGATGAGGATCTATACCTAACGTGTAGAAGTTACTCCGTAAACGGTAGCTTCTTCCCCCCACTACCTGAAATCTTTTTGCTTACTGTGGAGCTCTAGAGAATATTGTTATATCAGTTAGTGTCCAACCAGGAAAAGAGAATCCACTCAGTATTGAGCAGAGAAGACTCACAGCAGGGAACTGGTTTTGTAAGTGGTGGAAAAGGCTGAGAAGCCACCAAAGGACAGTGAGGCAACCCAGAGATGAGCAACAGCAAGGCAGGCTCCCACCAAGGCCAGAAGGAGGAGGTTTTACAGGTGTCCAGATTTAGAGAATATTACTGGCAAGGCTTTTGCCCTTTGATTACTTCCACCATGGCTAAGACTAGGGTAAGGCGAGTGAAGGGCCAATGGGACAAAATTCAAGGAAGATGCCCCAGGCCCTCACACAACCCTCAGAGTTAGTGCCTCCTCAAGTTCTGTCCCATAGGTGCTTCACTTACCCCACCCTGGTACTAACTCTGGCTTTGGCGATCTCTTCTACATGCAGAACTCCTTAAATTCCATTCTAAATGATGCTTACCATTAGCCAGATGCTATTTTATGTGATTTATAGATATTAACTCATTTAGTTCTCTCAACAACTTTATCAGGTAGGTAATATTATTTTCCTTATTTACAGGAGAGGAAACTGAGGCACAGAAAATTTGAATAACTTGCCCAGTATCTTGCAGCTGGTATGTGGTGGTGCTGGGATATGAATTTAGTTTGAGAAACTGCTTCTAATCACTATGCTGTTCTGCCTGTACCATATATTTTCTGTCATTATCCCAAATTCAGTGTGTCCAAAGCAAATTTTCACATCTTTCTGCACAAATTGACGCTTCACAGCTCTTATTTCTGTGTTTCCACTTCTTTCAGTTACCCACTATCACATGGATACCTTGAAACCTTACCATTTATTTATTTCTCTCCAACCAATTGTATATTCATTCCATGATAGCTATTGTGTGTCTACTTGTGTGGTGACATGGGTGACAGCTGTGAAGAAGACAGAGCAGCTTGTGCAGCTCACAGCCTTGTGAGGACAGACCAACAGTAGAAGGCCTCTGAAGAGAGGACGTCTGCACAGAGAGGCCTGCATCACGAAAAGTTAGTCATGAAAGAATGGAGGAAGAAAATTCCAGGCAGAGTGAAAACCAAGCATACAGGTTCTGAGGTAAGAATGAGCTTGGCATGTTTGAAAAACATGTATGTGGATAAGGGCAAAGAGGTAGAAGGGAGCCCGATTGTGGAGGTCAAGATAAAGGGTTTGGATTTTATTCTGGATGTGATGGGAAGCTATTGGAAGGTTCTCAGCAGGGTGCTTTGTGAAGAGACTATAGTGGAATGTAGTAGACATCGGTGGTACCCTGCTAAGGTGACTTTTAGCAGCACAGTGTACCCAAACTCCAGCTGCTGTGAGTCCTGGCTGCTACCATCTCATAGCTGCACCCTTCTGAGAAATGCCTTTGGCTGAAAAGAATCTAACCAGGAAATATTTCTCACTTCTTTACATGTTCCAACTGAGAGTATCTCCTCAATAAGTCTCTTGCACAAAAATCCCCATCTCAGACCCTGCTTCTAGGTAACCAGCCCAGAGACAGAGTAAAAGAAGGGAGACCTACCTCTCAGCTCTTCTTTCTTCACAGTGACTCTAAAAAGCATCATTCCTTTCCATTCCCACTGGACCCACTTGTCCATTTCTCTCACAGCCTCCTGTCATCTGCAAGAGCTTCTCTATAGTATCTGATATCCTATACTCTAATCACAGCTGAATTTTCCTAAAACATCAATTTTATCATTGCCTCAAGAGAAAGTTCTGGGAGTTAACTTTTGAAGTTTTCCACTAGTCAGTCAGTCTGCCTGTCTGTGTATGTCAGGCAGTCAGCAAATACTTGTTGAGGCCATCCTATGTGCCAGATCCTGTGCAAGGAATATGAAAAAAGACACAGTCCCTCACCTTAAATTTGTGTCTTACAGAAAATTTTACAATCTGACACCATCCAAACTTCCTGATCTTATCCTACTCTATGTCACAGCACTATTCTACCTGAACCAAGATGTTCATTATCCCTTAAGTGTACCATGTTCATTTTTAACCCCACCCTTCACTTATTTATTTTTTTGATCTTATCCTACTCTATGTCACAGCACTATTCTACCTGAACCAAGATGTTCATTATCCCTTGAGTGTACCATGTTCATTTTTAACCCCACCCTTCACTTATTTATTTTTTCATTTTTTTGTCTTTCTCGTGACTGGTAAGGGGATCGCAACCCTTGGTGTGGTGTCACCCGCACCGCGCTCAGCCAGTGAGCGCACCAGCATTCCTATATAGGATCCGAACCCGCGGTGGGAGCGTGGCTGCGCTCCCAGCGCTGCACTCTCCCGAATGCGCCACGGGGCCGGCCCGCCCCCTTCACCTATTTAGACTCAAGTCCTCAACATCCAGTTTACGATCTTCTCTTATTGCTCCAGCCCACAATGATCCCATACAGCACTTGGAGTATGTACCACCCACTCATATATTCATTCATTCAATGATGTTTGAGAACCTATGACATGGAAGGCACTGTGCTAGGTGCTAAAGGAGCATAAATCACCTGGAATTATTATACAAATCTTTTATAAGTACTCATATATATCATATTTCTGCTTCCATAGGAATTAAGTCTTGTACTTCTTATTACTTTGCTCCAGGGTATAGATCAGCTCACTATATGTGGTATATTTACTAGATGTTAACTCTTCCTATGCATTTAAATTACTCAATTTATAGAAATCTGGTTCTATGCTACTTTTTGTAAATATACCAATTATGTAAAATAAACTTAATTGCCTGTGTATATGTGCCTACCATCTTTATCCCCTACCTCTCGCTGGTATGAACTCAAATATGATTGATCTACCACCTTGATGCTCATTGATGACCAAAATGGAAGAGAATTTCTTTAGGACACGAAGAAAATTTGCCAAGGAGAACTTTTCAAAATATGAAAATCTAGAAGGAGTGAAATAGACTGGAAAAAGTTCAAAGAATTTTTAGGGTAAATTCTTATATATTCCTCAAAGCTCAATTTGGGAAGTCGTTTATCCCAGGAAGCCTTTTCCAATTGGATACCCTCCTTTCTGCTCTTTGTGAACTCCTTTACCATTGAACCTACTCTACTATACTATAATTTGGTGCATACTTGTCTAAACACACAATGTTTACTTGATGCATGGAGTAGGTGTTCATTAAGTACCGAATGAATCAATGCATAATGCTACCCTTTTATTCCAATAAAACATATTCTAATAAAAGGAATATATTCATAATTTCATTATCTGAGAGCATCGCATACTTGTCTAAACACACAATGTTTACTTGATGCATGGAGTAGGTGTTCATTAAGTACCGGATGAATCAATGCATAATGCTACCCTTTTATTCCAATAAAACATATTCTAATAAAAGGAATATATTCATAATTTCATTATCTGAGAGCATCTAAAGACACCCTACTTAAAAATTACGTAGTCTAAAAAGAAAAGATTACATTTCTGAAGTTCCAAATAAGTTTTCTGAAAGAACTCTAGATGGATCTAGGAAAACCAAATAATAAAGTAAAATTTGAAAATATCGCATAACACAAATTATATCTAGTTTTTTAAAAAGGTACTCCTACGTTCTAGATCTTTGTTGACATTGATACACATGGAAAAACTATTGGAAATATATAAAATTTTTTATACAACTAAAGATTTTTAAATCAACTGTAAAGCAGCCTGATAAAATAATGCTAGTAAAAAATAAAATGTATTAATATTTACTAGATAGGCAGCATAGCCTGCTATTTAGGAGAATGGTCTCTGAAGCCAGATTCCCTAGATTTGAATCTTAACTTTGCCACTTACTAGCTCTGAAACTTTAGAAAAATCAGACAATCATATTTGCTTTAGTTTTCTTATCTGAGAAATAGAAACAATAATAATAATTCCCTTATTTGTTGTATGAATGAAGAAGTTTCTACAGATAAAAACACTTAGGTAAATAAGAAACAGTAAATGTTGGTTGTGCTATTATTATCCTCATGATTTTTGTTGAGAATTTAACATGCAGAAAGCACTGTGTTAAATGCTTTATATACACTAACCCATTTTATCCTCACAACCTTAGGAAGTAGATAATGTTATCATCTCCATTTTGTAGATGAGGACAATGAGACTTGGAGAAATTAAACAACTAGATAAGTATCATACATAGATTAAGTAGATCAGAGATCAGACTCAGGACGGAATGATTCCCGAGCCTACTTTCTCAGTCATGACACTTAACATTTCCTCAAGTGCCTAAAAAGTGCCTCAAGTAACAAAAGCATTCCCCTAATTTAAAATGGCTGGATTTCCCATGCTTCTTCATACTTCCCCACATTCCACATATTCCCAATTCAGTGCCACCTAAAAAACAGCTGCCATTAGTTCCTATATTTTTGTCAAAATGTCTTTATGAAAACTACTGTGACTCTGTTTGCAGGTCTTTGTGTCTTCGATCAGAATAGTCTGATGCAGTACAGTAAAGTTTCTCAACCTTGGCAAGTATTGACATTTCTACGTCCTTTGTTGTGGGGGCTGTCCTGTGCATTGTGGAATGTTTAGCAGCATCCCTGGCCTCTTTCAGCTAGATGCCCACAGTACCTTTTCCCGTTGGGGCAACCAAAAAATGTCTCCAGACATTTCCAAATGTCCCCCAGGTGTCAAAATTACCTCCAGTGGAGAATCACTTCTTTAGAGGAATTTGAGACAATCTCTCTTTGCAAATGCGCAGGGAGTTGTGTGTAAGCTATTGGCATACTCCAGGCTCTTTCCTGATGCCAAACTTTGCTGATGGCTTTTTCTCTTCCTCTTTGCTAGACTATCTCCCTTCCTTTTCAACTTAGTGCCACATCCTGCAGGAGGCTTCCTATGACTTATCTCTCTTCAGGATTACCAGCTTCATCTGTGTGCCCTCTTTCTATTGAACTTCTCTGTTTTCATATGTGTGTGCCTGTTAGACTTTGAGCATTTTCAAGGACATGGAATGTGTTCTCATCTTTCTACTTCTGGTATCTGGTATATTACAAGCAAATGTGCTCAGTAGATGTTTAACAAGATAATAAAAGTTGATCATTCATTTTCAGTGTAAGCATTTGTTCCCTGCTGCAAAGCCATCACCAAAACTAGTGCTTAGAATGTAGCC
>NW_007727206.1:85130-168419 GCF_000696425.1 Galeopterus variegatus
AGTTGATCATTCATTTTCAGTGTAAGCATTTGTTCCCTGCTGCAAAGCCATCACCAAAACTAGTGCTTAGAATGTAGCCGATGCCCGATGAATATTTGTAGATATTCATCAAATGCATCAGATCAGAGCATGACTATTATCTCATTAAACAGATCGATATTAGGTAATATTTCCATTATGTAGATATTAACTTGACTTATACCTTCTCTGTATTTTGGGAGATTACATTTTATACTCATGATTAATTAGCTTTTTCATTGTTATGAAACAGAATATGTATGATGGAGGATAGTCTACAGTAAGAAGAGGCAAAAAAAAAAAATCATAGGCTTAGTACATACTACACATTGGCTTTGGAACTGTAAAATCTTGGGGTTGAAAAAAACTTTAAAAATTACTGACTTTTACCACCCATTTTATTCACTCAAGTATTGATTCAACAAACATGCATTGAGTGCCTACCACATACTCACTGCTAGGGACACTGCACAAAGAGAACCCCAAAGAGTTCTTGGTCTGTTTGGGAAAATGAGAAAGGAAAACAACACACAATATGGCAAGTGCTAGGTCAGAGGTGTGCAGATGTTATTGCAGGACTATGTAGCAGCCACCTTCCACAGCTTGTGGGTCAAGATGGGCTTCCCAGAGGAAGGGCATGAGGTAGGATTTGAGGGATATATGGAGTAAACAACAAATGGGAAGCATAATTCAGGTGAAGGAAACAGTGCAGGTGAAGGCCAAGTCATGCAACAATACGATGCACCACTGTGAGGAATCTGAACACAAGAGCAGCCAGAGATGGAGAAAGCAGGGCAAGAAGTAACCAACTCACAGCCTTGTGCACAACATTGAGAGGTACCAAAGCAGGTCGTTCTATCTTTTGGACAGATGGGACTATTGGAAAAACCTTCCTTACATTAAGGAAAAATCCATTTCCTTATAAAATAAAGCTATTGGGATAAGTGAGAAAAAGGAAAGTTATACAGCAGCATTTCTCAAAGTACCTCAAAGCTATGTGCCTCCTAAATGAGAACCAGCTGGAGAACCAGGATACCCTCATATTTAGCAACATGAGGTGATTCTTCTGTACATCACAGCTCAGCTCTGGGGACATATTCCTTCATATCAAGAAATGTTGTTGGACTGTTGATGGCCAGGGTAAGCATTATTTCATTCAGAGGCAAGAACAAAAACAAAATCTGACTCTTCCACGCCAGCACAGAGAACCTGAGGATGCTCGGCAAAGACCTGATTAGGCTTTAGCCCTGGTGAGGAAGAGGATAATCTCAGAGGGTATGAGTGGGTAGAATGAAGAATAACCAAACAGTGAGGGGACTGCAGGGTATGGGGGCAGGGAGCCAGGCCAAGTATTAAAATAAGAACTTTAATGTCATCCAAATCCACTTTGAACTTCTAGAAAAACATAGTAGCTATTGCTAACAAATACTTCCTACATTTCTTTTAGCAACTTTCTCATCTCTAAAAACCCCAAAACTGTTCTTACCAAATACTTCCTACATTTCTTTTAGCAACTTTCTCATCTCTAAAAACCCCAAAACTGTTCCTAACAAATACTTCCTACATTTCTTTTAGCAACTTTCTCATCTCTAAAAACCCCAAAACTGTTCCCCATCCCTTCCCCTTTCCCACTCCCCTGCCCCATGTTGGAATTAGAAAAGATGAGTCTTGTTCCACATATCCCTTGGCAGTGAGCGATGGCCCTTAACCTTCCCAAAGTTCACACGATCTTCTCTTTCTTACTTCTTTATTTTCATAATAGTCATTAACCACCTACTCTATTCCCATGTTGGAATTAGAAAAGATGAGTCTTGTTCCACATATCCCTTGGCAGTGAGCGATGGCCCTTAACCTTCCCAAAGATCACACGATCTTCTCTTTCTTACTTCTTTATTTTCATAATAGTCATTAACCACCTACTCTATAGAAGGAACTATGAGGATTACAGAGGAGTCTTAAATGAACATCAGAGCTCCTTCTTGTCACCCGCCCCCCACCCCCAAAAAAAGGTTGAAAGGAGAGAACAGTCAAGAAAGGGCATTCCTGAGAGGATGCACAAAAGCTGAAAACCTTAGATTCCGTGAATCTATAGGTCCCTCTGAGAATCGTTTATTTCAGCATTCCATCTCTGACCATTGTCTGGTCTTAGACAAACATTAGCAAAACCATTAGCCTCTCTGCAATGTAATTACTCTTGGGCTGGCTTACTCTGGTCCCCTGCCAAATGGGAACATTCACAAATGTACATATGGATCTGGGACAAGGGATTTTTAACATACTTCTAAACATCCACTCACCATTTGCAGCTAAGCAGGCTGCTCTAAGGAGGTCTTTTCCCTCCCCTCCCACTGTCACCTCATTGGAATATGGATGGTTCACCATGGTACCTATTTCATTTTGTCCCTCATACACCCACTGAATAACATTTATTGAGCAACTATTAAGTGCCAGAAAATGGTGGTGAACAAGGCAGTCATGGTTTCCATCCTAAGTGAACTTGGTTTAGGGGAAATGACAAACATTTACCAGTAATTACAAACCTGATGATTACAGAAGGGGATATTTAGAATGAAACAGGAATGTATCCTTCCTAGTGCGAGCTTCCCCAAAATGTCCTCCCAAACATGAATCTCAACAGCAGGAACATTAGAGTTCACCTTTGTAGTGTTCTTGAATCTCTACCTTGTCAAAAGTGCTCTCAGCAAAGTCCCTATCCTATACCCCAACTGCCAAAGAAGGGGTCTTAGTCTCACCTTATCACCTCATCCCTTCCTCTAAATTTGCTAGCCACATCTGGTGGCTTCCAAAGCAATCACATCCAGACCTGTCCCAGGCTTACTCTCCTCAGGCACATCTCTCTGGAAAGTTAAGATCTGCTGGGTAAGGATAGTTGGACTCTAGTTAGGTTCTAAGGTTTAGCATTACCTTGGAAAATAGTTCTACAAAGGACCATATCCCAGCAGCTAAGGGATTGCCAAGTCTCCCAGAATGTTCATACAATTATTCTCCTAAGGCACTCAGAGAACATTATACCCAAACCATAGACTAAATTTTATTTTAAAGAATCCACATCCTATGTTATTGTCATGGTTTTATTTTTAACCAAATCATAAAAAAGATAAAACACTTTCTAGCTAGCTTCTGTGTTAAAAGGTCTATCTACAATATAACTACATTTCCTCAGTCTACTTTCAAAAAAGCCAAAGCCTATTATAAAATTAATCTCTGTGCACATTATACTTTTCCATTTTGCATATTCCAGGCAAAAATAATACTGCAGTTTTCTACCACTAGAATAAAAGCAGCAAACTTGCAACTTCAAGTGCACAAACTTGTCAAAAATCTTATTTTTAAAGATTCATTCTCTTGTAGTTGGGCAATAAACTTAAAAACACATTAATGCTCTGACTGTCAAGTAGGTATAGATAATGACATTAAATATGAATAAGCACATCATTTCATGGGTGCAAGATGAGTTTATAAAATACAAATGCACTGACAGTAAGAAAACATACTGCTATATTCAATTATATCATCTGCCCAAAATACAATTGCTTCTATGTTTGGTAAATAGATTAAATCCAGGTCACATTCCTGAGTTCAAATGAGTTTCTAGTCACTCCCTTTTCTCTAAATACTTGCGCTCTTTGTTTCTGCATGTTCTTAAGTGTCATCATTTATTGCTATAGGCATGATGGCTATATTTAACTAATAATGACAGTGGTTGTCATTAGATTTTAACTCAGAAACACTAGTCTGACATATCATTTGAAGTATGTCTTCAATTTAAATTTGATTAAAATTACAAACATCCCATTTATTGTGCCAATCAAAATGTTGTCACCCTTTCCCTGAACTTTTCTATGAACTTCCTTTAAATAAGTTATGGCACTTAAACTTAAGGCTAGCCCTGGGTCATGAACATATTTTAAAATAAATACAACTCTCAGAAGAGAGCAGAGTAAGAACACTTGGGGCTCCTTTTATAAAAGGCCTTGATTTTTCCCTACACCCCACATAGTGGGAGTTCAATGTCCCTAACCCAGATTCCAATACCATGCTGTATATACAATTGTTTGGCAGAGATTTTAATTTGGTTGTAGGTATTTCAAAATCTCAGACCTAGCAAATACTTTTGGTAGTAAAATCAGCTACGCGTGACAAACTATGGAAAGCTTGCAGAAATATACCTAGAAAAGGATAGAGGAAAGAAGGAAAATAGGATAAAAAGCAGATGAAAAGACAATATTTTAAATACCTATCATGTGCTAGGTTTTTACACACATCATCTTCTTTATTCCTTATAATAAGGGTGTGGGGTACATAATATTATGTTCAACTTATAGATAAGGAAACTCGGACTTAAAGAGGTTAAGTGACTTGCCCAGGTTCACACTTGCTTTCCTGGCAGTGATGAAGAAAGAAGAAACAAATTTTGTGGTTGTTGCTATTTTCCTGAACCCAGCCAGTTATTCTAGGAAGTTAGGAGTGGACACAAGTACTGATTAATAGCCTTGGAATCTTAGTTATGAAATGCTATTCTTGGTTTTCTATTTAGACTAGGGATTTATAGACATTTAATTTTCAAATAATTTATCTTTATTAGAAAAATAAGATAATATCCAATAATCCTTTAGGCATTATTACCTCTATCTTATACATAATTACACTGAAGTGCAGACCAGTTTGCCCAAGGCCATACAGTAGGGACTAGAATCTTGCAAGATAATCTGACTTCAAGTCCAGTGTTCTTTCCACTAAACTGTAAGGCATTTCTCACATCTCATCTAACACATGTCTGAAAGCTTCAACAATCAATGGTTTGAATGTCAAATCACTCTGAAAAGTAACTACAGACTATATAAATGAATTCTCAGGTAAAGTAACAAGCAGAATAGGTTACTGCAAATGCCTATTTCATTTTTAAAATTCTCTACTCCAAGACATTATTTATACCACCCTTTTTATTCCCTTTAGGACACTTACACTGCCAATAAATACCTTATTTAGTTCTTTATACATTTATTGTCTAATTCTCCTTCCCTGTCATTAGAACCTAAGCTCCATGAGACCTCTGTCTTGTTCACACTATATCTTTAAGGCTTGGAACAGTGCCTGGCACATTGTAGGAACTTGATAAATATTTATTGAATAGATAATTGAATAAAAGAATGGTCTCCTTTAACTCTAACTATTCCTTATGCCTCAGACAGAGAACTGTGGGGGGTTTTTTTTGTTTTTTTTGTTTTGTTTTGTTTTGTTTTATTACCTCCCACACAATCTCTCAGCTGTAGTCAGGGAGTTATTCTCTCCACTCACCTATGCAGCAAACAACTTGAGGTGATAAGGACAATATCTATAACCCTTCTGAATTAAAATCATAGTGAGAATTAATATTTATCAGAGTTCTTTGCAGCAGTGATAGAAAGACATCCAAAACCCTTAAGGTAAGGTGTGGTTCTACATCCAGAAATTTTTGGATTTCAAGAAAGTTAATATGGTGCTTCATATCATAATGGTGAACATATCAAATATTATGTAACACCCCCAGAAAGGTCCAATGTAGCAACCCATAATCAGATACATTAATTATTTTTCAATAACACAATTGATTAGCTATACTAAGTAAGGCTCTCCTACCGAATGAGTTATGAAAAAACTGGTCTTCTACAACCTTGCATTTAGGAATTACAGATAGACTATGAACTTGTAGCAACTAACTCAGGGTTGTGAGGAGTAAATATAATTAATACACTTAAAACACATAACTGGGTGCATGACAAGCAGAAAGCATTCAAATTATCAGGATAGCTATAGGTTTGTAGGCATTTTTATGAAACAAGTATAGCCTCTGTATGTATACAATTCAACATTTCATGAGTATGTCACACATTTAGGTGTTTTTCGATGATTTAATATTTAACAGTATAAGGAAATGCTGCCAGCCACATGCATGTTTTAGATTTTTCTACCGCCTAAGGAATACGCTGTTTTTTTTGTTTTGGTTTGGTTTTTGGACCATCTCTTGCAATTGTCTTCAAATCCACATCTATTTGTATAGTATGAGATATTCTATACACTTATTTACATGTTTAAACTTTTGGAACAGGAAAATACATGAAATGCCTGCCTACAGTTTTACTCTCAGTTGTAGAAATAGAAGAATCATGTGCTGTCTCAGAAGAAAGCAGTGGGGTTTTTTTCCTCTCTACAAGGCCATTTTCCTGCTTTTGAGTATATACAGCTAAATGGGAGATAAGATGAACTAACAATCTTACCTAATAACATATATGCATACTATTCAAACAAAACAATAAAAGAGAATTTGGGAAAGCCCTAACTCCTGTAGCTGCCTGAATTAAGTAGTGGTTGCCCTATAGGTGAACATCATGAAGCCCAGTATTAGCTTTGGCAGGACTAATGCTGCTATTGGTGTAGGCAGGACTACAGTGTTGCCTTGAGATCCAGCATCAGAAATAGGTGTGATGTGCTGTGGGTAATGGGTCGGTTCTTGAAACTTGTGCTTTTAACACAACCATTTAAAAATCAACAAACTCAGCAGACATATAATGGAATAGAATATAATGAATCCAGGTTCATTAAACTAATGCATTTTTTGAAAAACAAATTATGACAGAACATTTCATTATTGACGCAGATATGAGAAAAAGTGTTACGCTGCTATTTAGAATGTGTCTTGTGTGTCAAGGAATTGAAATATTTCCAAATCATCAATAATTAAAATGATGAGAATCCATCATTTCACTGACATTTACTTCTACATGAAAAGATGGCCTATTTTAAATGTGCTCACACATATTCTTGTCAATCACAAGCTGTCACAGCACATTATTTCATTTTGCAGATCACATGGCAGTTAGCAGAAAATCTCTAGGTTTAAATTTAGATCTTAGGTGTAGTATCAAGAACTCCTTTCATGAATTTTTTTTCTGTGACTACATCTTCACCATACAGTATATAAAAGATATAAAACCTTACTCATAATACTCACTTTCATGTCTGGTTAACAAAACTCAGGACTGAAATGAATCACTGTAAGTTATAATTCTGAAAGCCAAATAGTGGAATAAGATATAAAGGAAAGAGTGGAAATATAAAACTAAAAAAATTTAAAGACAATCAGAACTCCATAAAATAGAATTTGAACCTAATGAATTAGGTTTAAACAGTATTTTTCCTCATCTTCTTTAACACATTTAAGCAATCACAGGGCACAGACCATTCCTTTTGCTATGTTTGCACTGTCTACAGCTCCTAGCAGTTATAAAGTAGCTGAACTCTTTCATAAACCCCATGGATCTGATCCAAGAATTTTCACTGTGCCACCATTAAACAGAAGATTCAGAAAACTGTGAATAAAACCTAAACCACGTGGCTATGAATCTGGAAACTTTTAAAACACTGTTTCAAACAATTCATTAACTGCATCTTCATGATTCCAGGAGAATCATTAATAAATGTCAGAATCTTTAAATGCTAGCAGTACAAGACCTAATAAGACATCTTCATTAATATTCTTTATATAAAATATTTCAATTTTTCTAATCTTTTCCATATACAATTAATCTTTCTTATTAGGCATTCTACTTCCATATTGCAACTTCAATATGAAATTTTAATATTGCATTTCAACAGGGAATGCTTCATGTCAGTCTTGACCTTGGCCTGACCTCTATATGAAAGCTTTGTGTTTCGAGGTATGTGATGAATAGCTCCCTGGCTTTTTATTAAATCCAATGCCACTGGTTGTCAACAGTGATGCTCAAAAGGGGTAGTAAAATAGTTAAAATATCAGAGATGTTCTGTAGGCTTTTTTCTATCTTAGTAAATCTGGAAATAGTTCTTAGGAAATGTTTACTATATATTCTGCTTTTCCAATGAGTAAGGAAACCAGTAAAGTATGGAAATATAATTGCCAAAATATACATTGACTTATTCGATCTTCCTGTGCTGGAAATAAAGTAAATTTTGCTTTGGAGAACCCATTTGATTTCCATTGTTGAATAGCATTTTCAGTTTTAAGAATTTATAAATTATTTACCCAGTAAAAGCTCCTTAAAGGTCAGGCTTCTATCCCTATGTCAGGGCTAGACACATAGTACTCAATAAATATTTATTAGTTTAAATTTCGGTTAAATTGAATTTAGATCAGAGATAAAATAACAAGGATAAAAAAAGAAATCAGACTATGAGCCCCTTCCTTCATCTGTCTCTGATCTGGCCTAGTACCCAGCACATAATAGGCTCTCAATAAACATTTTCTGAATGAATAAAAATCAGTAAATTAAGATAACGATCAATTACTTACTCTAATGCCTTTTGGCTAATTGTATATAAAATATTCATGCTCACTTAGAAAAATACATCAGTAACATCCAATCCTGCCAACTGTTTTCCTCCTATTTGCTTTTAGCATGTTCAATTTTCCAACTTCTGATAATGCCTCCTTATTCTAAATTCAAAGTTATTGATACACGTCTTATTTTTATGGCACACTTGTGACAGCAAGTTGGCAAATTATTTATTTATCTATAAAATGATATTAGGAAGGTAATTTTCAGCCTGATTTAGATGACTTGAAAAAGTGTATGTGAATGTGTATGTAATACAGTATGCATATATCACTCACATAAAGTTAAATATTACCTTTCATATATATGTTTACATTTGTATTTTTGACATTCTGAAGGAAAACAAATATCAGTGTTCAGGTTAATCTATGAGCCTAACGTAGATGAGTAGCTTTTCCCTATTACACTTATCCTAAGTCTTTTTAACAGACATGTGATATGCTAGTCTGTGTCCAAGCTCACCTACAATTTCTTTTCTCAAAAGACAAGGCACATCTGCCACCTGCTCTATTCCGTGTCCCAGCAACAACTGTCGAGCAGCATAAAGATTGATTATCAGTCAAAAACCATTGCACAACACCAGATTTTGGTGGGTTAAGCTTGCTGATCCAGCAAGAGATGGTGTGAAATTTTCAGGAGTGTGTGCCAACATTTTGGTGCTAAAAGAACAGCAGTGCATGTCACAGTGAAACACAGCCAAAGATATGCAGACAAAGCAGAGAAGTTTTTGTCCTGCACTTGGCTTTAAAAAAGGATAAAAGAGAAAAAAAAGGTAGGAGGAAATTAGTTTGTACATTTAAAAATCATCCTCCAAGCTTCGTCATGTATGTAACATTGTGATTTTAGGCACGTGTATCCAAGACACTTTTTTCTTAGTTTAGCTATAAATAATTTTTATATATCTCTTCTATAGTAGCATTACTTATATGAAAGGCAAATGTTTCTTCTTAATAAAAATAATCAAGGATCTTAATGAAGTAATCATTTCATAAATACCCCAATTTTAAAAAGTCACAGAAATGTATTCGTCCACTAAGATTAATGTTTTTATATAAGTAAATGATTCAATGAATACAAAATAAAGGTAGCCATATTTTAAAACTAAAGCAAAATTTGAAAAATATATGGGTCTACACTATCACATAGGTAATTTGTAATGAGTATTATAGCAACAAGTTTCTTTACAAGGACCAAATTATCTTCAACTTTCTATTGAATTCAATAAATTACTTACTTCTTGATGATCAAGTATTACCAAAGACATAGAGATCCTAGTATCATTTTATACAACAACATTAATAGAAGAGGGATTTTCATCACCTCATCTATAATGAACTCTGGAATTACTTTTCTTCTGCTTATGAAATTACTGCCTAGACTTGCCTTTGATTCAGCAGGTTTACAGCAGTTGCAGAAAAAATTACTTCTAATAAGGTATAAAAAGCATTGGGGAGTATAGCAGTTAAACACACTGACTTTTTATGGCAAAGTCCTTATTTAAATCTGATTACCATATAAAGCACTTGATAACAAACTCTGGGTACAACATGCTTGGAAGAATACTTAGATAGTGGCACTTTTATTTCTCTCTTAAAATGTTTCTTTTGCACTGAGGAAAGAAAAAAATTTTTTTTAACTTTAGAAAATCTTTACGTTTCTGAAATGTTATAAACATTGGACTTTCAAAAACATCTTACTTGAAAATACACCTAAGATTATGTATATACATTTTAAGATTAAAAAAATTCAAACTGCAGCATTTACCTTATGAAAAATGTTATTAGGAGAATTACATGTATGTAAGAATTATATGTTCATCACTGGCCACATTTTCATAATTAAGTTAATGCCATCTGAAAAAAGACCAAGAGTAAATGAATAAATGATACTTGAAACTTTGGACTATTTTCTGAGAGAATAAGTCTAATGAATTATGTCTGTTGAGTGTCAAAGAAACTAAACAGTAAATTCAATAATCTCTGATTTAATTTATTATATTTTCACCATTTAACCTCCTGCAGGCTCCCTAATGTCTATTCAGATCTATATTAAATTAAGCACCAATGCTAATGAAGGGCAATAAACGTGGCTGTCAGTGGATTTTTCTTTCATTAAGCACATTATCCTCTTACTGAGCTGTAAATGCGTAAACATTAGTTTTGTTAAGCCATGCAAAAAAGACAGGATGAAAATCATTTTTTAATTGCACCCCTTAAGCAATTTACTGTCTGTTGGGGTAGGGTATATATTTTTTTCTTTTTTACCTTTAATTTTTTTGAATGGATCTAAAAAGGGTTCTCCCATTGAAACATAAACGTCGGCTTCATGGGGTATATCTTCAGGTTCGAGGGCTTCCTTGCCGTCTGCCAAGAACACTCGTCGTGCAGCCATGTTCAGATTCAGCTTTTCCGTGCACTCTTCCAGCAACTACAAAAAAGCAAGAGGTAAGACAAAGTAATTTATGACAAAGAAAATAACACATTTCCTCCTAACGGCTTCATGGGGTATATCTTCAGGTTCGAGGGCTTCCTTGCCGTCTGCCAAGAACACTCGTCGTGCAGCCATGTTCAGATTCAGCTTTTCTGTGCACTCTTCCAGCAACTAGAAAAAAGCAAGAGGTAAGACAAAGTAATTTATGACAAAGAAAATAACACATTTCCTCCTAACAAAAGGTTTTGATGATTGAAACAGAAACCCACTGGAGTCACTTGCCAAGTACAGTAACTTGACCAATATAGTTTTTTTCTAGCAGTTGAAAATATGGAAATTGAAGGTAAATCACAGCACTAAGAACATCTAATTATTGTCTAATGTTAATACTTAAATGACCTGTCATTGTAATAACGCCACATGATAGAATATCATTATATCTGTTTAATTAAGTACACTATTTATATATCGATTTAAAAAAAGAAAAGGAGTGAAATGCCTTGAGATCTATGTGTACAGAAGTAATTTACAGATTCAGACTTCTAAAAAGAAAATTTTAACACAATAAATGTCATATTTTTCATTTTTTATATTATAAAGAGAGTAAAGCAAAAACTAAAGCACTGAAAGCTTAGTTACCAAGGTGATGGTTGGTACAGTAACTTTGACAAAGACTGTTCTAGATCCATTTTTGTAGGCTGTTACTTTAATCACTCTTGGTTGAAGTTTGTGTCTTTGAGACAATTTATGCCAGTTCTGGGCTGACTGAAATTTTAAAGAAGAGAACTCTGCAACGCTGAAGGAAAAAAACACAAAAATTAGTGCACATTAATTAGTAAAAACTTTCCAATAAATATTATCCTGGATTTTTTAACAGATAGAAGCCCTAAAGATTATTCCTGTATATATAAATATTCCCTAACAAAACTTTTTATAGGATAAGATTGTCACTATCTATTTAAATATTCAAAAAAAATTAAAACAGGATAAGTTCACCAAAACTGCTCATGTAAAACACATATCAGAATAAATCATTTTTATCATTTTACTTATAAAACACAGTAACATTCATTATTTAAAAATCATATACATATCTGACAAATTATATGTGTGTGTGTATATATATCTGCTATATTCTGATAGCAAAAAAAAAGTAATATTTTCATGAAATAGTAAATGGCTAAGATTTTCTGCAAATTATGATATTTATCAAAGTTCTTTGATTTTTTTTAAAAGATTTGAAATTCAAATACATTATAATGAAAATTTTGATTCTAAAGTTAATTGTATTGCCTTCATTTCAAATTGTTTGGGGCAGTAAGAGTTAAGAAGATTTCTAAGTTTTGTCTTCAGGCAAAACTAGTTTTGATCTTTATTATTTTCTCAGCAAAACTACACAGTAAATTGACTAATATGTCATTTTGACTTTGTAGTTCTTTAAAAAAAACATGTTTGTTAATGCCACAAAAGCAAAGTAAACACTTAAAAATAAAAACTCAGGTACATTAAAATCACAATATATCCACATATTCAAACATCTGAAATAATGGGGGTATCAGTTTCTTGGTTTGATTTTTGTTTTTAGCATCATTTTCTTCTCTTCATGAACTCTCAGTTAACAGTTTATAAAAACAATCTTGATGTGAAAACAATTTACAAACTGGTTTTATAGTAAGTTCATTTCAATTCTATTCTGTTTTAAGATATTGGTTAACTATCAAAAGAACATACTTCTATTTTTAAATAAATATCCTGTAAGCAAAGGTATTTCATGGTCATGGCCTAATTCTGCTTCAGACATTCTTTCAGAGTTTCAGATTACCCAGGTCGAAATGTATCTCATGTTTTCCACAGCATAATTAGGAAAATTCTACTCTGGTGCTTTCAAAGAAAAAAATAAACAAACCAAACAAAAACAGAAACAAAACCCTAGAGATGTGTTATAGTATTTGTGTCTGAAATAGTCAATTGAATCATTATAAATTCTGCTCAAAAGAAAGAGCTTCGACAATCAGTTAAAAAGAACAGAGAACAGCTTTGATTACCTCAGTTGACCCACTGGAGCACTGACAGGTCTGTTTCTCTTGGATACTGGTATAAAACAAGAATTGTTTTTACTGTTTGATTTGTAGCTATCTAGGTCTGATATTTCATCATGGCTGTGATCTGATGTTGTTTGATGTGTGGAGCAATCTTGAAGTCCTGACCCTCCTGATATTGCTGGTGAATGCAAAAGTCTGTGGGGGCCAAACTGATATAAAACAAGAATTGTTTTTACTGTTTGATTTGTAGCTATCTAGGTCTGATATTTCATCATGGCTGTGATCTGATGTTGTTTGATGTGTGGAGCAGTCTTGAAGTCCTGACCCTCCTGATATTGCTGGTGAATGCAAAAGTCTGTGGGGGCCAAACTGAGGCTGCAAATAATCGTCAGTAGTTTTAATAACTGCTTTTGCCGAGGATGACATATAGTCCCTGAAAGAAACAATGTGTGGAAGAATACAATGAATTGATTTGCAATCATTTGTTAACAACTACCATGTAACAACTAGTTGTATGCTATATACTAGTCAGAATACTACACACTTAACCATTTCAGTATTTTGTTTAATGCTTACAATATACCTGGGAAGTGGGTACTCTTTTTATCTCCATTTTACAGATTTAAGAAATTGAGGCTCAGAAAGGTTAATTAATTTGCCCAATGTCACATAGTCAGTAAATGACAGAGTGTGAATTTGAACCCAAGCCTGTCCTAAAATAAAACCCACATTTATAACCATTAATGTTTGTTTACTTAATTAAACTTTCTTAATTGAAGAAAGCTTGTGTAATGCTTGCAATAATGTAAGTAAAATTTTTAAATTCTCAGATTCACTTTTTATTAAACGCGAGCACTCTCTTAAGTATTAGGAAATACAAAAACAAGAGATGTGGGTCCTACTCTCAAGAAACTTGCAAACTATCCCCCTATAAAGAACATATCTTAAATAAACCATTTGGGACTGTGGGTGTGTATCAACATTAAACGCAAAAAGAATTCATTGAAGGCCATCTTAGCATTGATGGGACTGAAGTTGGTAAAGTCTTCACAGCAGACCTGGGATTAGGGTGACTAACTCATCCTACTTTGTTCAGGACTGTTCTGGTTTTGACACTGAAAGTCATACATCCCAGGAATTCGCTCAGTCTCAAACTGAGACAATTGGTCACCTTACCTGGTATTTGAGCTGGAAGAGTAGCATTTAGATGAACTATGATGTGTGAACAGGGGACCCTATGACCTGGGATGATATGTAAATTTATGTACATACCAAATTAGTAAGACAGAATATGTATAGAGTTTTTTGGTATAATAAAATTAAACAAGCTTCAACATGTTTGAGAATATAGAGCTGTGTGATGATCAGGCATAGAGGATAATTGTTGTTGTTGTCATTACATGTTTCTATCCAAGTCTGCCCTGCACTGAGTATAGTACTGGGGAAAAGAACGGCCTCCCCTACACTCTGAGGATCCTCTCAGGTTCAGTGCTGTGGCAGACAGCATCTTGAAATCGTAATTGGACTCCAGTTCTGGCAAAGGTGGGACCTCTCTTCAGACCACCTGAGCTACTCAGATTTTGACAGAGGTGGTAAATGGTGGCATGTGCCAGCAGTCATGTCACACTGGAAGTGTTTCTACAGTAACAGCAATTGAGTTGCACATGGTCTACAAGCTCTTCAACCTGGGAGAAGAGCAGAAAACACCAGAGGAAAGATTCACAGATCTCATGAACAGTTAGTTCCTAGTTCCAATAAACAGTTACTCAGAGAGCAAATTTTCATGTAAAAAAAAAAATGGAATTCTGTACTTAAAAGCAGAATGGGGTGTCTTTTTTTAATGAATACATTTTGCTTATTGTCAAATATTTTTATAAATATACTAACAATTTTAATGTAATATTCCATTACTCCACAGCCACAAAGTAAAAGGTTTTTATTTTTCCATATTCCAAAGTTTAACCATATTATAACTTCAGTTCTATACTTTGCCTTTTTTTACTTAACACTGTTTCATAACCATTATTCATGTTGCCATATGGTCTTGATAGATTTTTACTGGAATGCAATATTTTCTGAACTATATTTTGCTTTTCTCTACCTAGTCATGTAGGGTTATCTGTCATTTTTATCTGCCTAGCATATCTTCCCTGTCTTCTGGTAATAGCACTTGCATCCATTTGGAAAACTCTCCATCACCAACCTTTCCCAACTGCACGATTCTGGTAAAGTTAGGACAATAAATTATATGACATTTACCTGGTAAATGGTAAAAGGAATTAAATTAAAACATATGTTTGACCATATATTTATTTATTACCTGTTTTTTTCTAGTAATTTATATCTAAAAGGGGGAAAATGGTAGTTTTCCATGTTAAAAAGTCATTATTGGCCCACTATCTACAGTCTTCAGCTTTGATTTGTTTATCAGCATTGATGACAGGTTTGCAGTAGCTCTTGCACATTCTCAAATTCTTTCTTATAACAATTGATATGTGCTTCCTAGTTGGTAGGTGCATGAGAGGATGATCACATAACATAGCAAAGCTAACTTGTCCCACATGGGAACTGACCCCATACACTTAGTTGTTAAATTAATGCTGGAACTGAGGGTACTAGGATCGCTCAGCTTTAAAGGAACAGACGCACACTTGGGTTTCAGGTGATAAAGCTGATTACCACAATACACAGAGAGTTAAGAATCTAAATAAAATCACTTCGGCAGGGCAAAAGGGAATTGGAAGGCAATTCATGGTTATCCAGAATATACTACTGACCTAACATCAACTCAGACTACCGTGTTTTTTGACTTGACAACCTCATCTCTCCTTCTGTCTACCTGCTTTCCTTTTCCTACATCATTTTTATCTGGCTTACTTCTATCCTCCTCCTCACTTCTTATGGCTTCTGCTAACTTCCTTTTATGTCTCCCCACTTCTATACTACATTACTTTCTCCAGTCTCTGTCTTCTCTGCAGTCTCTGTCCTCAAAGAGCTTAATTTCATAACTACCTAGTATAGGACACTCCTCTTGGGTGGAATTCTCAAGCTAGGCAACATAAGCTACTGGCAAGCCTGCATGTGAGAAAATAGCTGTCAGTGGCCCAGACAGCGATGGATAGGACAGTGGGATAAAATACAGAGGAGGCAGGGTAAGATAGGCTCTTGGATGACTCCCAAATGAGGAAAACATAACTGGCAGGGGACTTGCATGGCCTATCTAGTATACTAAGTTAAGCAGAAACACTGTGTATTGGTTGACTAAAAAAATATTCATTAGGGCTGGCCCCATGACTCACTCGGGAGAGTGCGGCACCGGTAGCACCGAGGCCGCAGGTTCAGATCCTATATAGGGATGGCCGGTGCACTCACTGGCTGAGTGTGGTGCAGACGACACCCTGCCGGGGGTTGTGATCCCCTTACTGGTCAAAAAAAAAAAAAATACTAAAATACATCATAGAATTAAGTTTCTACCAGAAATGTTTAAATTTAACAACTACTGAAATGCTTCTCTGATTCTTCTGATTATTTTAATATTAGTCATTCATTTCTAATCACAGAGGAACATAAGATTGCAGGCCCAGTCTCTGGACCAACTGGCTCAATGTTTTGTTGTCAATGTTGGCCAAAAGGTATGTGGGTTATATAACAACTTTCTGTATATAACTTTATGAATATATAACACATATATGTTCTATTTCTCTGGAGAACCTAAACTAATATATTTACTATTTGTTTTGTTTTTCCTGTAAGTTCTATGTTCCTTTTCATTCCACTTGTCTTCTTTTAGATTAAAAAATACATTTTTATTATTTCATTTTCCCTTCTATTAAGTTGTATGCTCTACATTGTTTAACTTTATTTTTACTGGTTATACTAGTTATTACGAAATGAATCTTTGTCTATTAAGATTTAATATAAATTACTAATTTATTACTTTCCAGACAATGCAAGAACCTTAGAACACATTATATCCATTTTGTTGCTGCTTCTTTGGGCTGGTGAACATTGCCTCTTTATTCCCTTTTTCATGGATAGATGTACCTGTCTTTCATGGATCCTGATTTAATGCACGGAGCTCAGCTCCAAAATTCTGCTTTGCTTGGACTTGACATTTGCATTCCTGTCCTCCCTGTGCTTCTTGTGAATTGTTAATTACATAAATTTTATATTACAATTTATTTTAAGAGCTACATTTTGTTACAGCTGCCTTTTATAAAATTCAATAAGTTGTATGGTTGGACTTTGTCTTTTCCAACTGATACTGAATTTAGTATAGTGCTGTGGTCACTTTTATTTACTGGCTCATCTGTGGTCTCCATGGACACGTATAATTTCTTTCTGTGTAGATTCCTAAACCAATTGTTCTAGCAAATTTTTTTTTGTCCTAAAAAAACAAATCTCACCTTATCCTCACCTACTGTTAAGGCTTTCTATAACATTCTGGAAACTGAGCTAATTTTATAACAGAGATTTTCTTTATAACATTTCTATGTCAGTAGTATTATCTTGTCTTGGAAGTCTATGATATGTCTGTACTGCAAATTTTTCATTACTTCTGCAAATAATTTACATATAAACAGACTTCAAGTAATTCCTTCTTCAGTAAGATTTCTATGCCACCCTGATATACAGGAATGCATTTCCTCCCTGTACATCCACACCTGCCCTCGTAGATTTGACAGCTGGAATTATCATATCACATTGATTATCTCTTATTATCTAAAATACTATTCCTAATTCCTGTCAAACATTCCTGTTCATCATTGAATTATTTACTCTTTTACCAATATAGAAGCATTTTTGTTTTTCAGCCTGGAACCTCAATTCCACTGCGCTGGGTTAACATAAGAACTGAGGTTACCAGAGGTGGGAAAGGGGAGGGGGGGTTAGCAAGAAATTGGTAAAGGGCCACAAAAAATGATTACATTGTGTAATGTTGAATATACTAATTATCCTCATTTGAGCATCACATATTGCACACAGGAATTGATATTCAACATGGTACTCCATAGATATGTACAGTTATATTTCAATAAAAAATAATAATAAAAGAACGTCAATCACATTACTTCAGAAATATACCTCCTTAAAAAATCTATCTTTTTATCTATCTACCTACCTACTAACCTACTATCTACTTCTCCATTTTATTAGTTTTCTATTGCTGTGCAACAATTTACCACAAACTTAGTGGCTTAAAATAACACCTATTTATTATCACACTACTCCCATGGGTCAGGAGTCCAGGCAAAGCTTAGCTGGATCCTCTGCTCAGGATCTCACAAGGCTAAAATCAATGTGTCAGCTGGGGCTGCTGTCTTATCTGATGCTCAGGGTCCTCTTCCAAGCTCACTCAGGTTGTTGCCAGAATTCGGTTTCTGACAGATGTAGAACTCATAGTGACTATCATCTTTTTTGAAGCTAGCAGTCGCTTAGCTCCCTGCCTTCTGTGTCTGATCTCTCTCATTTAAGAGTTTATCTGATTAGGTCAGGCCCATCCAGGATAATCTCCCTTTTGATTAACTTAAAGACACTTGATTATGTGCCTTAACTCTATCTGCAAAAATCTCCTCTCCTTTGCCATATAATGTAACCTAATCATGGAGATCATATCCCAGTATGTTTACAGGTCCTGCCCACACTCAAGAAGAGGAAATTACACAGAGCATGTACACCAGGTAATGGAAATACTGGAAACCATATTAAAATTCTGTCTTCCACAGCAGCTATATAGTTATCCAGTTTTTATTATCCACTTTTTATTCCCAATTTAGATACAGATATTTTATTTTCTGGAAAACTCAAATGCAATTACTTAAGACTAAATTTTGTCATTATTCAATACTGAGATATTAAAAAGAATGTGCCCAGGTTCTGACAGCAAATCCAAAGAGGAACATAAAAAAATGCTTTGAGAAGTGGCAATATTATTAAAATAAATTACATCCTAAAGTGAATATTTTAAAGGATGGGCAGGGCATTCACTTAGATGTAAATGTTCTGATATGTTTTTTTTTTTTCAAAAACATCAGTTGCATTACTTCTGAATTATGGTTTGTGGTCAGTAATTGGTAAAATATTACTTTTTTTTAGCAATTTAAATCATTCTTTAGGAATTAGGTCATAAAAAGAACAAATATGTGTGTGTGTATATCAAAAACATCAGTTGCATTACTTCTGAATTATGGTTTGTGGTCAGTAATTGGTAAAATATTACTTTTTTTTTGCAATTTAAATCATTCTTTAGGAATTAGGTCATAAAAAGAACAAATATGTGTGTGTGTATATATATATAAATTTAAGGATTTTATATGTGCTTGGAGGATGAGGTAAAACATGTCAAAATTTATTGATTAAAAACTACCATTTAATTAAAAACTAAAACTTTAGGTAAATTAATCTTTTAAACAATTTATACACAGGATACAATGGATATGATAAATTACAGAATTACAATGTTGAATGGCATGTTAAGAGATTAAACAGTACTCTATGTCATCTATATTTGGCTTTTATAATATTCAAAAAGATTATTGGGGATAGATCTTAATACACTGTGGAATTTACAACCCCCTTCATATTCTAGGCTAGTATTTAATTATACTTACTCTGAGATTTTCTTTAAATCTAATTTACAATTTTTGCTTCACAAAGCAACAACTAAGTAAAGATGTGAAGTCTAAAAATATAAACATATATGTTTAGAAGAGTATAGAAAAAGCAGATAAATAGACTATAATAAGAATTAAAGAGATGACTCTTGTTTTGATGAGAGCGATTTTTCTTCTCATTTCCTCTCTTGAATAGCATTAGTGAATCTTAGTGGCTTTTTATAGCAATTCGAGGGATACTCCTAATAAAGTCATACTTCTCAGTCTCACAGTAAAGGATTTCTAACAACTGGAGCAGCACATTGGCCCCTGTAATATCCCTCAGCTATAATTGTATCACATCGCCTTCTATAGTTCTTATCTGTATGCATTTTTACCAGTAGTGTTCACTCATCTAATGTCCACACATTCCTGTACTTTCTCAGGAAGTAACTGTTTAATAAATGTTAATCTGAATTCAGAACTTATATTTTCTAGAATCCCTTCCATAATAACAATAATTGTCTAGTGGAAGAGAGAAATGTTAAACAAATATAAATTTATGATTACTGACTGTGATTGACTGTGAAGAAAAAGTCTTGGTTACCACCGGAGAAATTCAGGGGTTAGGGACATAGAGAAGTCCTCACCAACACAGTTAAGCTGACAAAACACGAGAGGAGTTAATGCCACCAGATCTTAGTCATTCTTTATTCTAAATTATTCCCCTAGGTCCTATATATAAATTGATACACTGTTCTTCATACTACTGTTTGCATTGCTGTTTGTTATGTGATTGCAGATGGATTTCATATCCCACTCTTCAAGTGTAAAGTCTTTGTTTTGCATCTTTTACACTTCCACAGAAACTTAACCAGTGATTGATATACAGGAATTATTATTTGACAATTATTACATTGTGCAAAAATGTGTTATAAAAAAATGCCATTCACAAGAAACAAACACAATTTTAAAAATAAAGTATAATAAAGCTGAAACTAAGAGTTCTGCCAGGCAAAATGCTGATTATCTATCTCATGTTCATTCCTCTCACTTTTCCTTAGATAAAAAAGCCATAGTTGTGTTTTGGAACTCATCCTCCTAATATATTACAGTTATCCTCTGACCAGCTCCAGTGGGCAAATCCTCAACAGTCTAAAGGTAATGATGGTAATTCCATTTCCCTTGCCCCTGGCAGGTTAAGCAATCAGCTTGTGATCTAATTTTGGCCAATTAGACATGAGGAGAAATCTTCTGGGGAAAGATTGTTTTGCCCCAATAAAAAAGAGATGTAAGTGAGCAAACATCCATCTTCTTTACCTGGACATTGTTGAGTAAACATGTGATGAGCCATCTTATAGGCAAGAGGGATCAAGCCAAAGGATCGAGCCAATATTCTGAGAATGGCAGAGGGAAAGATACAAGAGCCAGACTCTTTGATAACACTGCTAAACCACGGAATTTAACCCCACAATTGCTCCATCTCTGAAGTTCTTCTTATGTGAGATAATGAATGGTCCTCATTTCTTTCAGCCTGTTTCAGTTGTGTTTTCTGTTACTTTCCACTCACATTAGCCTAACTTAGACCATCAGCTTTCCACTACCTGCACAAAGAAAACTGCATTAAATTTAAAGGACATTTAATGTAATGTAATTAATAATTTGAATTACATTTGCTTTAGTTTTACTAATGTTGAATTAATTTCGTGATGAGATAAAATATAAACTAATCTGGTATTTTCTAAAAATACTATTTTTACTTACTCAGGAACATTTCACCAGATATTTTAGCATAAGCACAAAATGACATGGAGATTTTATTTCCCCCCTTTGAAACACAAAGCGTCCTTGGTGAATTTAGATTTCTATGGCATAAATCGGCATGTGGCTAATAATTCTATTCATAGAATTGTGGCTACTTCAACAGACCATGGCTCAATAACAAACATGCAGCTCTAAGTTATCACACAGTAGTAGGAAATGTGGCTACTTCAACAGACCATGGCTCAATAACAAACATGCAGCTCTAAGTTATCACACAGTTTGGATATGAATTCAACAGCAAGATAATGACAGTTGCCAAGGATTTGTACTTGCTGTCGCTTTATACTAGTGTTGCCTGTCAAAATGTCTCTTTTTCTTATATAGAAGCCATAGAATTTTTATGGATAGCAATTACTTACAATATACAATGAAATACATCAAATCTAACAACCACTCTTTAGCCCTTCATTATTTGGTAGTCTCTTTGTTAAATGTAGTCAACCATTTTCATCTAAATTATTTATTTATACTGTATATTTGACAAGCATATATTTCTCGCTTTATATTCTTATAGCATTTAAATCTTCCTGAAGAGTCTTTTTTCTTTTAATATTATCATTTGTAAAATGTATCTTTATGCTATTATCATTTTAGTGGTAATTAAACTCTTTAATTGGAATATATACAAATAAAATACAAACATAAAGGAAGATGACCATAAGTATGTTCAATAATAAATCATCAGTTTAAAATACTGGAATAATACCAATAAAGAAATAACCCACATACGTTTAATGAATGTAAACTTCTATAAAGTCTCTGGAGTACACAAAGCACAAAGATTTTATTAAACTTAATCCTGTTCTTTCCTCAGCTTTCTTAAACAAATAACCTCCAGAGATACAAATAACCTTCTAAATTGATAGATTCCCTGATAAAATATGCTTTACACCTCATAGAAAGTGACTAATAAAAGTCATAATAATAAAAGCGAACAATTTTCCACAAATTTTATTTCCAACACCAAAAGAAAATATAATTCAAAATATCAGTAAGGGTTTTCTAATTGCTGAGCAATTTCAGGTTATTTTATAATGCATAATATGTCAAATTTGTACTAGCAACTCAATGACTGAATAATAACCAATGTATTATGTTCAAACTACATATGTACCACATAGAAGACATTCAATGCTTGTTCAATTAAACTTGTTTGCTTTTGTAGAAGGAAATCCTAAACAAGAAGAACAATTTATAAGATTTGTAAGGACCAATCTGAATATCGGATTGGGAGCATAAATCATTCTACCGAAAGAAAAAAATAATATTTTTGCTTGAGTAAAAGTACAAAGGAATAAAAATAAGGCACATCTTAAATTCAAAATTGGTGGAAGCTATAGATGTTATATACAACTTTTCAGAATTAAAATTTTCAAAAAGAAAATGATCCATAGTCTTTTAACATTTTTAAAGGAAATAATATACAAATGTTTAGATCTGTAGAGATATTTTTTAAGGAAATTTATTTATTTATTTATATTATTTTTATTTACTTTTTTTTTTAACCAGTAAGGGGATCTCAACTCCTGACCTGGTGCTGTCAGCACCACGCTCTCCCAAGTGAGCGAACCGGCCGTCCCCATATAGGGATCCAAACCCGCGGCCCTGGCTCCTGACCTGGTGCTGTCAGCACCACGCTCTCCCAAGTGAGCGAACCGGCCGTCCCCATATAGGGATCCAAACCCACGGCCCTGGCGTCATCAGCACCACACTCTCCGGCGTCATCAGCACCGCACTCTCCCAAGTGAGCCACAGGCCGGCTCTAAGGAAATTTATTTTTTAATTGAAACATATTGATTGGACATATTTATGGGGTACAAAGTTATAATTCAATACATGTATACAAGGCATAATTATCAAATTAGGGTAGCTAGCAAATTCATCATGACAAAAATTTACTATTTATTTGTGATGAGAATATTTGAGCTCCTCTCTTCTAGCCACTTGAGGACATACAGTAAATTGTTAATTATAGATGCCTAGCCCGATTGTACACCACTAGAGCTTATTTTTCCTACCTAGCTATAATTTTGTGCCTGTTAACCAACTTCTCACTCTGTCCCTCTCCCCTCTCCCATTCCCAGCCTCTAGTAACCACAATTCTACTCTTGTAAAGATATTTTTTAATGTCTTGAAGGAAAAATCTGAAAAAAAAATTATGAATTGAAGAAAGTATAATTTTTTGGGCAACAGAGGTCTAAAACAGTGAAAGTGTTGCCTTGCTTCATCCGCTGTTGCTGTCTCCCTCTTACTACCTTTTGCCACCCATGTCACAGGGGGAATCGACAGCTCATCTTTGGAATGATGATGTTACTAAACTTAAATTGTCCCTAAAAAACATTTGGATAGATCCAAATATTTATATTTCAAAAAGAGTCTAAGACTCAGTCCAATTATAAATACCCAAGATAAGTAAAATTACATTAAAAAGTGACTGAATAGATTAGGTGCAGTTAATATCCTTGAAAGCAAGATTTATCTGTAAAAGAAGCGGCCTAGATAATCTACAAAAATAACTGTTGGTATTTAGTTTTTAAAAACTGACTTAAGTCCTCATTTAATGTATTAAAAGTAATTTGCCTCCTCAGGGAACTATAAGAGTTGATGACACACTGAGCTGCCAGCAGGAGAAAAACTACTATAACTTTCCATTATAAAAATCATGAAATTACATGACTAATATAATTATCAGCTAAAAATCACTAAGACAAAATATTTTACATGTGGGCCAGAAAGAAATATTAATTGTTTACAACACTTTCTTAATTTCAAAATGTATTTGTAATTTGAAATCTCCTATTTCAGCATTTGGAGGTAACTTCTATGAATATGGTAGAACTGCCACTAACAAACACTTGATTCTACCATCTGCGTCACCTAGGAATACATCAGACAACAGCTGGGCAGGCGAAGATTCCTATTGTGCTGTTCTCCTGGAAGTAGCCGCAGGAATGAGGCTAGACTTTTCCAGTCATCTCACCTCCAAATGGTGAGTCATAAAATGAGAGGATCAGACCTTCTTTGGCATAATATGCTGAACACATTTACACTGTTGGTGTTAGTTTTCTTGTGGGTGTGGGATTCTGGCACAGCAGCTTTCATTCTGTTACAAGCACATGTAGCATGGAGTGACAGCAGAGGAAAAACATTGAAGGAACACAAGAAATAAAAAAAAGAGTGGGCAGTGTAAATATAATAAAGGAAAATTAATGGCCTCATAATAACATGAAAATAAAGTGACTGGTCACTGTATGGCTACTGTAAATGAATTTTATATACATATATATGCAGGTATATTTTGAAAAAAATTACAGTGTGTTAATTAGTGAAGAAAAGGACAACCTCTGTAATATAAATAAAGTAAAAACAAATTGACTATATTTTAATAATTATTTCTGATAAAAAGACCACAAAGATGGTGGCAGAAAGGTAGCAAGGAAAACAAGAATGAGACAAGAAAAGTTTTAACCTCAATCAGGGGGAAAATGTCTTTACTCATAGAAAAAAATTGCCTCTCTCTGATAAACAAATTAATGCCAACAGATCTTAGATGACCATTAGCCTTTATGGACCTGACCCTTTTCAGGTTGAAACTCATCATTTTCTTTGTCATGAAGTTAAAAGACCTCTGTGCATTGTCTTCCACTTTCCATTCAATTGCAATGGAAAAGGGTTACTTCATTTTCTAGGTACATCATAATCAAAGTTGATAGTAACAGGCAATAGTGACAGAAAAGTTAGGGTTCAAACAAAGATGCAGAAGAAGCAGTTGAAACAAAAACTATAAAAAGCAGGCAATAGAAAATTGTCACATGACTGTTTTACAACAAAAAGAACAAATAAAGCCAGAGTTAAAGACACTGAGAATCAAAGAAAGAAAACAAGAAAAAAAAAAAAAAAAACCAGAAAGAAACTGTTTAAAATTGAATAAATGAAAGTACATTTATCTCTGCAAGAAAAAAAAATAAAGTAGCTAAAAATGCACAAAAAATAGAATAAAATGTGGATGTGATATTACTTTGAAGTAGAAAATTGGGAAAAATAAATGCTAAAGGCAATAAGAATATGCAAAAACCACATTATGTTAGAGTCAGCATTTGTATAAAGGAATACCTAAAAATCCTATTTAGAATTTTTTTCATTTTTTATTGGGAAGAATTCTATCAGGAGTGACTTGTGTCTCAACAATATAGCATACAGGATATTCATTTTCTTAAAAAATAATCTAGCCATAGAGTAAGTACACCGTGTAAAAGACCTTGTATGCCTGCTAATATGCACTTATAGCTCAGGGGAATAAAGTAAAACAAAGATTAGCTGAAATTCTACGTTTCAGTTTCATCTCAATCTAGTGACACCAACAGAATAAAATAAGCAAACACTCAAACTTTTCTAGGAAATAAATATGATCTAGCATTTCTATAAGGAGATTAACATAATCCCTAATTTATTAATAATTTCTGTGATGCTCTTACAGTCTCAGTTTTCTATTTATGTTAACATAAACACTACGGCATCGTATTTCACCAGACAATAGTCTATTAACATCTGACAGACATCTTTTACTTCTTTCACTTTCTAACAGAGAAAAAACACAGAAAAAATACCCCTGTCTCCTCTGCTTTATACATCTGATAAGTTCTGTGGAGTTAGATCCATTTGGGTTCAAACAGTACCTTCTCTACTTACTAGCTGTGTGAACTTAGTTAGATTAATTAACTTCTCCACGTCTTTCTTTCCTCTTAGGTAAGATGGAGATGTTTAGTGTACTATCTGCCTTATCTTCCTCCCATGTTTGTTTTGAGAACAAAAATGATATAATGCAGGTTAAGTGCTCAGCATGGTGAGTGGCACATAGTGAACATTACCTGCCATTATTATTATCATTATGCTACCTATTCAAGTCAGACCCCAGGGATAATTTATGTTTATTGTATCATCTATCTGTTTACTTCCCATAAAGTAGAAAAACTTGAAGGGATCTAACCCAGGCAACAAACGTCATAGCTCATCACATCTCCGAGTAATTATTTATATCATCTCTACCGAATGCTGAGCAAACATTTACATAGACAACTTTCTAAAAGTACTTTTATCCCCTTCAGGATTCAGTTTAAGCTGCTGAAATAATATTCTTACCTTGGTAGATCATTTGAAATATATTTGTAAGTTGTGTCCATAGTGTTCCCATCCAAGGTGCCTTCAGGGTTGCTTTGCTGTGATACTTCCATTGCTTTAGTCAAGGGGAATAAAGAAGACTGAGATCGAGCTTCTCTGTGATCTTTTGCTTCTATTTTTGCCATTTTCAGCTAAGAATGATAAAGAATGCTATTTAATTTCAAATGTAAAACTGATAGAAAAACGGTTACCAGAGTCTGGTAAGGCAGGGGGAAGAGGTAGATTAACAGGTACAAAGTTACTGGTAGACAGGAAGAGTAAGTTCTGGTGTTCTAGTCTGACTACAGCTAATAATATTGAATTGTATATTTCTAAATAGCTAGAAAAGAGGATCTTGAATGTAATCACCACAAAGAAAAGATAGATGTTTACCTAGGATAGATATGCTGTCTACCCTAGGTAAATCATTGTACAATATATGCAGGAATAGAAGCAACACACTGTGCCCCACAGATATGTACAATTAAATATTTTTTAAAAGTAAAGTGTAAAACATACTCCTGAGTTACAAATTGAGTCTGGTCATTAATCACGATTTACTTGCCATCGTGTTCTAGACCATACAGCAATTGTTAAATGTGGAATTCCACTAGAAATTAACAGATATGAGAGCCTAAAGCAAGAAAAAATAAATAAATCTAAGTCTATAATCGTTATACTCCTGTTTAAGAAAGATAAAATGCTAATTTGTTGCAAAGTATTTTAATTTTTCCTGTTTGCCAGAAAATGTTTATACAAGCACACTTACATGAGGAATATGTTACTGAAAAAGCACAGCACAATGTTTTTTTTTGTTTGTTTGTTTTGTTTTTTGTCTGCCCTTCATTCATTCTTTTCTGGAACTTATCTTCCTCCTGATTCTGATGGGACTGTCAATTATGTGCCCTTGCCTTCCAGGCAGGAAAATGAGTGTCTCCAAGGCTAGCCAATCAAAATGCCCCATTCCCCAGACACAGAGACTGGTAAATCAGAGTCCTGATGAAAAAGAGAAAGTAGTGTTCTGTTCTCTGGGATTGCTAACTTTAAGAACAATGTAAACTTCAGGCCACTGAAAATGAAGCCAAAACACATGAAAGCGGACGTGAGACACAGAGAGAGACAGAAAGTGAGAGAGTTTCTTTAACATTTAAATCCCTGAAATGAGCTATTAAAAACATCTCTTAAGTTTCTGGGTACATAGTTTCCTTTTTTTGCTTAAGGTACTTTGAGTTAGAATTCTCTTATTTGCAACCTAGAAATCTTGAGTAATACACAGAAACAACCTAAAATTTCATAAGACCAAAACAATACGTGTGTCTGATATAAATAATATCAAGAAAGAATGCTATCTATCTGGCCCTTTCCAGCATGTAATAACACACTAGCAATGCTTTTAAAAATAGCTGCAAAGTCTCAACTCTGTTATTAAACCACTAAGACAAGGAGGAGTCCCCAAAGTAAGATGACATACCAAGACTAATGAAAAGATATTACTTTTAAGGTAATAAAAAAAAAATTACTTTGATCTTTTCAATTGTTGTTCTGAAATAAAAGCATTCATTCAATCACAGATTATTTATTGAGTACCTACAATGTACCTGGCATTGTTCTAGGCACTTAGAATTCTTCAGTGAACAAAGGAGAAAAAAAAAATTGTGCTCTTGTGCAGCTTACACTTTAATGGGAACAGATAATAAATAATAAACTTAATAGATAAGTAAATTGTATAGATAGTAGTAGGTGATAACTGCTATGGGTAAAAAAATTGATGAGGGAAAGGTAGACTGGCTGTACAGGGGTGAAGGGAATTGCAACTTCAAATAGGGTTGTCAGCAGAGGGCCCATTGAGGTGGTAGCATGTGGGCAAAGACTTGAAAGAGGCAAGGGAATTGGACCTTCAAATATCCAGGAAAGAATGAAAAGGCCCTAAGGTGGGATATATCTGGCAAGTGTGAAGAATAGCAAGAGTAGATAAATAGAAGATAAGGGAATATAGTAGGATAAGGTTAGAAAGGCAATGGAGGGGTGGAGATAACATAAGGCCTTGCAGGAAACATCGTTAGGGCTTTGGGAGAATTAGAAAAAAAAAAAAATACAATTAAAAAAAAGACAATTTTGGCTGTTTGGTTCAGAATGTATCAAATGCATCAAAATAACTGCATTGCAATGTCCTGATTTGTGCATATATTAATATTTTCTAATATTTGTATAAACTCTTTGTGGCAGAAACTGTCTATTGTCTGCCAATATCCATTCCTTCCTTCCTCCTACGAAACTAGAATCCTTGATTTTTAACTGAGGCATACGACTGGCCAAAATAGACTATAATTTCTAGTCTTCCTTGTAGCTGGGTAGAGGCATATGAACATGGTCCGGCCAATGGAATGTTAGTAGAAATTATCTATGCACATGAGTTTTCTCTTCTTTTTCCTTCTTTCTTCTACCTGGAATGAAGATGATGTTTGGGGCTAGATTGGACATCTTTAACTTTGATATGATGCTAGGAATGAAAGCCAGGACCCAGGGAGGATGGAAGGAGTTTGAATCTTTGACAACATGGGAGTACCATACCAACCCTGGACTACCTTCCTCCAGTCTTTTACATGAGAAATAAATTTCTAACTTGTTCAAAATAGTCTTTAATTTGGGTCTTTGTTGCTTGCAGTTGAGTCTAATCTTGAAATTCCTGACATTCTCTTGAAATAAGTTGCTTTCAAAGAGCCTAAAATATGTGACATTGACTTAGAGCAGGGAAATGGGGAGAACACTAGGATGGTTTAATAAGAGAAGGTGCTTTTCTCCGCCAGCACTGCTCTGGTATTTCCATTAGAGACCAAAGTACTATTGGCCTTCACACTGTCCCTCCCACCTCAAGCTTCTCACAATAGGAAGCCTGAGGTTCTCTTCTGGGACTTCCTTAACAACCACTGCCTGTTGAATTCTTTCACAGGTTGAGTCCTTCCTAACTGGGTAATGCTTAGAAATGAAAATCCAGCTGTCTACAGCAAGGCAAAATTATACGAATAGAGAGTAAATCACCTTGCAGAATGAAATCCCTTCACTGCTCTGGTGTGTTTATAGCATAATCCAATTATTAAAAAATAAAATTTGCACCTAACTATCCAAAAATATCTCTCGAAATATAGCAATAGTTTTACTTTTTACGTATGCATGTTTACACTCCTAATTTGCAGTAAAGAGATAATCATTTTAGTGATGGGTGTAGTTTTTTTCCCCCCCTTGTAAAATAGTTTCAGGATGCTTTTAGTGGAATGAGTTATATAAGTGTGAAATCATTACCATTATTAAGTACAGTACTTCTTCTGTAATGTTACTATAAAAACAGTGTCATCCTCACTAAAGGTAGAACATATTCACAGGTTAAGTACAATATGCAGAATACAGGAGGGTTTCAGATAACATTTCTGCACATTACTAATTAAATGAGAATTATTAATTAGAAATTAAAGAAATAAAAATGTGTTAATTTTGACTGACACTAAATACTATGGTATTTTAACAGAATACAGATAAAGGCATTGCCTTGTGTTTTATTAACACATGCATAGCATGTTCACTGACTGAACACTGAAAAACCACTATTTTTTCCTTCCTAATTCTTAACAGTTTTCCATAAAAATGTGCTCCCCTCTCATGGTCACCCATAGATCTTCTCTTCTCCCCTTTTTTACAAAATGCATTCGAATACACAGCAGTTATGAGCCTGGACTCTGGAACCAACGGTCTTAAGGGTCTGGCATTCCTGCTGCCCACTTACTAGCTGTGTCACTTTGGACAAATCACATAATCTCTTTGTGCTTCAGTTTCTTCATCTGTAAAATGGTGATAAGAATAGTACCTGCCTCATAAAGTTAATGTTCTTGGCACAGGTAGGTACCATGTATCAGCTATTGAAGAGCAGAGGTTTGATGGTCGTCATGCAGGGCACTAAGTACCAAGAACAGTTCGTGAAGACTTTCTGAGGAGCATGCAAGTGTTGTCTTCCATATATATGCTTTCCTAACATATATCTGCCCAAGAAACTGCCTGTCCTGACTAGAAATTGTCCTTGGAGAGTATCTATTTCTCATGTTACAAAAGAAAGGTATTCCTTTTATGCCCATTTCAAGGCCTCAAACTAAGGGACAACTCCACAATTCCTTTAATCAAGAAATTATAAGTGCCTCCTCATCAATCTATGTCATTATTATATACACTTCTCATAAATTTTCTTTTTATGTTTAAGAGTATCAGAAATGGGAAAAAATGTACATTTCCTCCTTTCCTGAATTGGCTATAGTTCATGATAAACAAATAGAAGATGAGAGAAAATTCTTTTTAATAAAAAAAAATCACAACTAATAAATTTAGATGGAATGAAAGAATTAGGAAATAACCATTGCACTAACTCTAATAAAATAATGGATGGATCCAGATAATATTTGTTCAGGTAACATTTGTCATTACATGAAAGGGCAATGGGAAATTTATAACAGATAAATCTTTCTCCTATACCATTGATTCATATTAATGTCACTGAAATAAGACATCCAGAAATTGTTTTTCCTGTGTAATTCTACATGAATTACTAACACAGGAACACCTATGATGCATTCTTTCCTTAAACATTGAATCTAGTCAAGTTTCTATATCTAATTTCTGGTTTATAAGAAATATGGGAGGTACGGAAACATGTTAAATGACACAGGGAAAACAGAGGAGGAGGAAATATTACAAATGAAAAGAGATTTAAGAATCATATCACCCAAACGCAATGCATAAACCTTGTTTAGATCCTGATTTGAACAAACCAACTTTCATAAGACATATATTTGATGACACTTGAACATGAACTGAGTACTACTTGATATTAAGGAAATAATTCCATTGAGTATGAGTAAATGGTATTGTTATGATACGTCTTTTCCATTAGATATACAAACCAAAGTATTTGTGAGTAAAATATGATTGGAGTTCTCTTTAAAATACTCCAAGAAAAAAGGAGAAAGGACAATAGGTAAAAATGGGAGAATGTTGGTGATTGTTTAACTTGAGTAAAGAGTACGTGGGAGTTTGTTTTACCCTTTTTCCTTTTGTATGCGTAGAAGCCTATTATTCTATAATTTAATAGTTGTATTTCTGAGAAAATTGTATTATCAAAATTCATTTTATTAAAATACTAGTTTAGTTGGGAAAAAAAAAAGTGGGGAGGTTAGAAACTGAAGTTCCAGGCTCTCGAGTTATTTTTCCTGTTGGAATTTTAATGATAAAGGTTACGCTTATTTATTTTGTTTTAATAGCTATAATTGCACAACTATACAAACAAAATGTTCTAGGACAAATCTAGCTGATATGAATTGAATTGTGTCCCCTAAGTTCTATGTATTAGAAGCTTGATCCTCACTGTGACTGTTAAGAGAGTGGGAAATCCTATTACGATAATTGAAAGATGGGGCTTTGAAGAGGTGATTAGATTCTGAGGACCATGCCCTAATGAATGGATTAATAATGGTGGTCATGGACGTTGTTCTTAGGGCTTTAAAAGGAGAGCATGTGAGAATGTCTCTCTCTGCTGCTTCCACCATCTGGCAATGTGATACCCTGTGTTGCTGAAACCACCCCTAAGGAAGGCCTTCACCAGATGTGTTCCCTAGACTTTGGACTTCCCAGCCTCAGAAACTGTAAGCAATAAATTTCATTTTCTTATAAATTATGCAATTTTAAGTATTTTGTTATAAACTACAGAAACAGATTAATACACTACTAGCTATCTAGCTTTTGCCTTATTCTGTGCTATCAGAACTATGGTTAGCATAATCAGTTCTTGCATATTCTTATCACTTTATTATCCAGTCATCTATTGTTATGATAAACAGATCAAGCTTACTTTTAAACATAAACAAGTCTTTATGTACTTTCCCTAAAACCACTTTGCTAATTCCTGATCCCATCATTCATCCATTTAATCAACAATTTATTTATTGAATACCAACTATTTCCAGACTTAAAAAAAAAAGACAACAGTTCAATGTTGAACAATAAAATATTGTTCCTCCACTAGTTGTATTTTCATCATAAGGAATGTAAACACAATTTTAATTAACTTGTCTTATTAAAAACAATTGGACGATGATAACTGAAGTTATTACAGAAATGTCTATATTATGATTAGGAAAAATACATACAAAATATCTCTTCTAATCTCCTGTCCTTGGAATCAGCCACCACTATAATTTTGAATTTTTTTTTTAACTTTCATCTATGATTTTATGGAGATAGTCTTTTCTTTAAACAAAGACGTGACCCTATTAAATATACAGTTTATATTCAGCTGTGTTCACATGATAAGAATATTCCTATGTTATTAAATATTTGTTGATAACATAATTTTTATTAACCATTTAATTTCCTAGTTAGATGTTCCAAATGCTTCTTACTGTAAATAAAGCCATGGTTCTTATACACACATCTCTGACCATACCATTGAATAATTTCTTAAGAAGTTCTAGAAGTTAAATTCCTGGATCAAAATATATGAACAATTTTAAGGCTATTGACATGTATCTCCGAACTGAATTGCTTTTCAGAAATGCATCCATTTCTAAAACTACCAGAAATATTATATGAAAGCCCATCTAAGAGAACCTATTAGAAAAGTAAAATATTATTTCTTAACTTTGCCAATTATAGAATAATTTTCTAAGTGATAGTGAAAATTTAATTTTTAAAATAATCTTTATTCAAGTTTTAAAACTCATATCAATATTCTAGGAGGAATAGATCAAGGGATAATCAATAAGATATTATAGATTATATATTATTTTAATTCTACTTGGAAAAAAATGTTTACTTAAAAGAAAAAATTCATAAAATATAGAAATACATTTGTTACACTTCTAGGTATTTTAAAGATAACTGAGTTCAAAATACCTAATTAGCCCGATGTCCCCTCTTCCATATACTTATGAGAACATAGCCAATTATCTTGAAAAAGGCAATTAAAATTACTATTAATAATCTTAATACTAAGACATGTTATAATTCATTTGATAATTACATTTCCCACAAAGATACTGTCAACATAAACTGTGAAACTGTAGATCCATCCTGTTTACAAGTATAAGAGACAATATGCTCAGTGTTCTGTTGTACTTAAATGCCGTATTGCAGTTTTTCTTAACAGGTAATACGTGACATGAAACATGTCTGATTTTATGCTTCATAATTTCCATTTGGATGTTTAACATTTAAAAATTATATTCATGTATCACACATGTCAGAAAACAATTTAAATACTTAAACTAAGAATAATAGCAACCATGCCTTTCATTTCAAATACAAAATAGAAATCTTTTGTTCATATGTGTTAAGAACTATCTCTAATCAGAAATGCAAACTATTTACATTTCCTGATTTACGTAGCTAGCATTAAGTATTTGGTCTAAGTATGCATGTTTTATATTTTCAGAAATTTGTTATGAATCAAAATATTGTCACAAAAGTATGAAAAATCAAGAGGCTACATTTCACCATTGACTCATGAGTTTTAAAAATTCACTATTTCTCTTCTTTATTCTGATTTTTGTAACAAGGAAAATAATAAATGTAATTATTTTGATTTTTAAAAACATAGTGCAGGAAAAGGTACCATTTAAGCCAGGCTGAAGCTTACATTATTTATTGCTGTTTTTCTTCAAAAATATGCATTAGAATAAATATTTTTCTAAGCACCAAAGTAAATACAATATATGGTTCTGGCATATTTATTTTTTTGAAAAGGTGCTCTGAATCTTAGACAACATAAATACTAGGCAGTGTGGTGGTTGCCATAGTAACAAGTAAATAGGAGCATACAAATACATGCAATTTTTCAAATGTATCCACTTTTTTCATAAATATGCATATCTTACAGGTAAAAGATTATTCAACTCTTGCTTTCCCCTCCCTTTTAGAGAAAGAAACATGTAATTCTTTAGGAATAATAGATTATCATGTAGCAATGGAGCAGGCTCAAAAAAGTTTTAAATGTTTTATGGGAAATCTTCAGGTTTTTAATACCAATTTTTCAAAAAGAAGGCAGAAAAAAACTATTTAGCTACTACAGCACATGGTTTTTCTATCAAAGAGTGAGCACAAAGTGAGCCCAAGAGCACCATTTTGTCACCTCACATTTAGCACTCTGCCTGGACAGTGATCTTTTAAAAATTTAAAATTTCACCCCAGGAAATGTCACTATATTATTTTAATGGACTTGTTCTTTAGCTAAGGGTAAAAGTATATAAACTTCTTTTCTTCCCAAGTATAAACTTCTCTTTTATTTTGCAAAAGTTTATTATTCACATGCATTAAATTCATCACTTGACCTTGGAAAGCTGAAAACCCTGTCGATAACAAAGCAGCACAAGAAGTTTAATGCTAATACAGTAACTACTACTTGAATAAATGATCTGAAAATCTGTGCACCAATGTGCTAAATTAGAGTTCAAAGAGCTCTTTCCTTCCTCCTCTCCCCTTATTAAGATACAATCTTCCTGTTTACAGGTACTCTCAAAGACACAGCATGCATACTGATAAAGTCTGAGTTTTGTACTTACAGCTTAAGAGGGCTTAACATGTATTTTAAAGGGCTGGAGAGGGAAGCAATTCTGTAAATCAAGATGTGAAGTTTGAAATCTATTGAAACGTAGTGGTAAGCCAACCAAAACAGAACAGAAATGTTGCTCAGCTATTATTGGGAAACAAATCCTTCAAATGTTATTACATAAATTTGGACTTCTAATTTGTTTCAATAACAACTATTATGTAATATTCTCCTGGGGTGAAATTCTAAATTCTTAAAAGATCACTGTAGGAAGAGTGCCAAATGTGAGGTGACAAAACAGTGCTCTTGGGCTCACTTTGCGCTCACTCCTTGATAAAGAAACCATGGACTGTAATGGCTAAGGATTGACTAGTCTGCAAGAGAAAAAACAATTAGAAACACCCTTATCACACATATGCATGATCCTATTTACTTTTATTGAGAGATATTGAGAGAGATTTACTTATGTAAATAATGACAGAAATAATTATGTTTTTTACTGAGCATAGATTCCCCCCTGTGAAAAATAAGTAAATTCAAACACAATTGTATTCAACATGAACATGATAAAAATACCACAGCAAAAAGCACTGCTCTCAATGAGCTCATAGTTACTGTAACAACACAAGAGCTTTCAACTATTGTATTAAGCATTCAACACATACAACTTAATAATTCAACTAATCATAGCATTCCATATATTGGGAAAGTATGACTTAGTTTCCTATCTACAATGTATAGCTTACTCTCAAATATATCAGCTTTTTTACTTAACTTGAGAGATTATTTAATAGTAATGCGACTCGCTCAATAAATCCTTGGAGAAATCGTCATATCTGCCTACAGATAACTACATTCAGCTATCGTTGGTATTCTGAAACAAATACTCAGAATCTGAGATGACCCAAAATGAAAGGAAGAAGATTATGCAGCCTTCAAAGAGAGAGGCAGAAATGGTTCTATTCTCACTGCCATTTAGCATTTACATGGGATTAGGTTTAACTTTTTTTTTTTTTTTTTTTTAAAGATGACTGGTAAGGGGATCTTAACCCTTGACTTGGTGTTGTCAGCACCAAGCTCAGCCAGTGAGCTAACCGGCCATCCCTATATGGGATCCGAACCCGTGGCCTTGGTGTTATCAGCACCGCACTCTCCCGAGTGAGCCACAGGCCGGCCCAGGTTTAACTTAATCTTGTGGATTATAGTTTTCACTTTGCCAGTTGAGAGATACTGTTAAAATGACTATTTCATTCAGGTTTTGTTCCCTGACACAGATGAGGGTACTTCAAAAAGTTCATGGAAAGATTTGTATTATCTTTCAATTCTATTTTTTCATCGACTTTTTGAAGTACCCCCACAAACTTAAGGTCTCTGTTTTTTACCTGTCCCATTTTCTATACACTATAACATGCACACATTCACATACACTTACAAACTTGTATATGATTAATGTAGTATTTCTTTATTTGACAATATAATTTCCATTTTGAATTTTCAAGCTTCAGTAAATTTTATTTCTAAACTGAGATGATGACCAACTCTTCACAGTTTTCACAATTTTGACAGTTTTCTTGATTCAGTTAGAAGCAACATAAAATAGAACCCAGTATTTTGCAAAATTTTCTATCCAAGTGGCTACAAAGAGTGGCCTTTTCCATGTTGAGATATCTGGCAGTATAGCCTAAAGTGACCTGTCACAAATAAGACATTTCTTTGGAATATAATGCTTTATCTTAAATATTCAAAAAAATAAAATTTCCATTTTACCATATTAAATATCTTTTAATTTTAATATAAAATTGTTCTAACAGATGGTTTTCATTTGATAATAAACCACATGTAGACAGTAAACACAAAGCATTTATTATCTATAATGCTGGTGATAGTGCTTAAATAATGTGGCCCACTATCTTTAGTGTTCTTCAGTGTGCAGAAACATGATCTTCCAGAACCTGATAATTTCCACAAAATCAAACTGTTGGTTACAGATTTCTATAACAATATTGTTCTTAAATGTCTTATTCCTAAGGACAACTTATAGCTTCAAGTCTGATGTTTGATATTTACTTGTAATTCTTTGATTATAGTCCCAACACCCACTAATAGACAATGCTAAACTTTCAAGCATGAACAGAATAAGTACAGTGAACTGCTCGACATGTTGAGGCACCATACAGGTAACCTGACTTTTGGAATACTCAAAAAATAGCAAGAAAATTCTTCAGTTTGCAGAGCCTAGAATAAATAGAAATGTCTACAACTGAGGGTTATGGAGTTAGATAATAAGTTTCTAAGAGGTACATTATAAGCCTTTTTTTTTTCTTGAGGTGATAGTTAAGTTAAACTTTAAGGAGTCCAAAGAATAAACTAAAATACTAATCAAATATTTTTGACTATCAACATAGGATAGCATAGGTCACATGAACAATATAACTACTGCAAAAAGAAAAAAATAATATCATCTTTTTATTCTTCCCTTCCACTTCTTTTAACAATTTCTCCCTGCTTTCACCACCTCAAAGTGATAGGAAAATGTCCCTGGAGACTGGAAAAGGGATAATATACCCATCTTTAAAACAAGGGGAAAATGATTTTGGTAATTAGACAGCTTCGTTTAACCTGGGAACATGTAATAACAAATTAAACAATCAATTAGTGACACTTAGAATCACATAGAATACTGGAAAACAACCAACATAGTATCTAAAGAGCCAAATATGCCAGATGAATTTAGTATCTTTCTATGATAGAATGACAGGTCATGTTATCAACTGAGAAGTGAACAGTGTAATCTCTTTCAATGTTGTAAGCCTTTTCATTCCATTCCCCAATTTGGTAGGATAGGAAAAAAAGGTATAGGAAAGAATTCAAAAATTGGCTTCAATGCTACACCAGTGGTTATTGACACATTCCTCCCTTTTGAGAATCTGTTTCAGAACTGAGTCAAAGTCTTTACTGATGACTGACAGTCAGGAATCTCAGCCTCCTTTATGTATAACTCCATCACATCAGGTCTATGAGATCTCTGCAATTAAAAAATAAAATTTATTTCCTTAGTTTTCTTTCCAACTTGTTGACTTTTCTTTTCCCTAGGGATCTTAAATGACTTGCTGACTCAACTAAGTAGTGCTGCACTGGGACAAGATATAAACCCAGTTTAGGCAGAAATTTTCAGAGGGAAAGAGGGAACACTTTGTAAATGAATTAAAAAGATATTCTGTGGCTACAGAGGGTAATTGGTGTGGCATTTTAAATATAAGTGCTGGAAACACTTGAAACTTGAAGAGTGTGAAGAATAGCTGTTATTTGGTTAGAGAAGAAAGATAATGTAAAGATGATAAATTTTGTGGAGTCAAGAGATGAACCTAATTTCCAAGGAGAAAAGTCCCTTTCACCAGAGCAGATGGCTGAGTACAAAAGGGGGTTTGAAACATGACTATTCTGGAAAGAGGCTCCAGTGGGGAAAGAAAGTCAAACATCTGGCTTGCATTAGAGAATCAAGCGAGAGCCAACACTGCATTGAACTGAGCTGCCTATGGGACCAGGAGAATTATTGTTCCTCATTATGTAATTAACATCCCTATTTTCCCAATCTCTGTTACTGTTTCAAATAATAATTTAGATATCCTAAGAAGAAAAATGTTTAGTCATTGAATTATTGTTTGATCTTAACTATCTTTCTAAGCCTAAATACCAGAGAAACAATCAATCAAGGATGCTCCAGAGAATGAAGAGTGCTCCTAAGGCATTATTTGTACTGGTACATCAAGAAGGAAATGGGGACAAGTAACTACTCCAACTTCTCTCTTCTATGCTCTCTCATACAAGGCAGTCATACTCTTCTTTCCCTCTTACCTTCGGACATTCCAGAATGTTTAGGGGAGGTACCTACATTATGAAAACAGTTATGCTAGATTTAACTGACTTCATTTCATAAAAAATAAAAAAGTAATAATAAGAACAGGAGAGATTATTTACATTTACCAGGACAATAGTGTAATCAATAACTTATTTATTTTAATAACTTTAGAAAATACAACTGAAGAAAATGGTCCTGTAGCTTCAGGAGATATGAAGGTAGTGCACTACAAAGCAAAGACCACTGGAACTAGGTCAAGACGTTCTGGAGTTCTGGTCATAGTTTTGGCCCAGATCTGGGGTAAAGCCTAAACTCTCTCAGGTTCATTTTCCCCATATGCCTAAAAAATGGTGGTGGGGGGATGGGATTGATAGAAGAAGGAACTCTAAAGTCCTTTTATCTCTAAAATTTTAGCCATTTAATAGAAGAGCTTTCTCATATGGGAGCTGGAATAGTGTGACAGGAAATGCAAGAGATCTGGAGACAGCTGACTTGAGTGTAAATTTTGACTCCATCCTTTCCCAGTCTTATTCCTTATACGTATGATAATGGTATTTGCCTTACTTACATCATAGCATTGCTATAAAGATCAAATGAGAAAATATATTTGAAAGTGCTTGCTAATTATAAAAGTTAGTCCACATTTTTGTATTTAGGTCTGCCTCCTGCACTGTCCGAGAAAGAATTTTTAGACTTGGTAAAATGTATTCCAGAGACTCTTTGTTATCAGAGAAGATGCAGTTATTTACAATTTACAATTTAGGACTGTTTGTTTTTTTCAGCTGTTGATTTGCTAACAGTGTCACGGTTGGAAGCCCAAGTTCCTATGAAATGATGTATAGATAGCTGTTTTCTGTCATAGAAAAAAATATGTAAGTTTTCTAAACCAATTCTTCTAAAGGAAGAAGTGAGGACTTTGGCCAAAACTTAAGTAGCTATGTCAGCTGGTGGTATGTTAGAAGTTGAAAGAGAAGCAAAGAAGAATTGGTTGTTCTGGAGAAAGGATCAGCTTAAAGTCTGGACTAAAACTAAAATAAGGAGCACCAGCAGAAAGGAGTTAAGGGCACTGGGAATCACCATTCTGATTCTATAAGGTGTGTTAGTTAGACCTATTTTATAGATAAAGATGGTCCCTGTGGAGCAAAATCTTGGAAGGTTATCAGGCATAAAGAGTAAATAATATATTTGGAAAGCTTAGCCAGTAAAAAGATTATTAAATGGGGCTAGCGACTCAACCCTTTTACTGGTAATTTGCCTTTTCATTATGATACTTGACTTTTCCTTCAGTAAATATGTAATGAATTTCAGATAGGTGCCCTCAACTTTCCAGAACACAAAAAGTTCGTTTGTGAAGGCCCTTTTAATTTCAGTACGTATAAAATGGGAATACACAAAACAGAATATAAAATAGGGAGAATGGTTTCCAACCGGCTTGCGAAAAATCAATTTTATTGATTTATAATCATATTACCATATAGATTATGACTTTTTTCATACATAAAGAAGGATCCAAGATGTCATGCTTCTGTAAGGAATGGTATTGCACAGAGCAAACCACAGCAAAAAGGTACAAAAGTCAGGAGTAAATCAAGACATAGCCTCATTAGTGCAATGAAGTTCCACTCAATTATGTATTGATTAGCAACTAGTACCTATCACTAGAGATATACCAAAATATAAACTAATTTACTTCAGTAAAATTGACCCAAATATATTTTTGATCATCTCAAATTCTTTAGGCTTGCTAACTCCCTGTACTGAACACTATTATCTAGTTTCTGCACCAACATTTCCTCCATGTCCAAGATGGGAACCAAATAACAACAGCACTTGTATCCTGATGTCAGGCTTAGTTTCACCTACTGGAAACCAGAAACAGGGGAAACAGGATATATTGTGTGCTGAGACCAAAAAAACTGTCACAGAAATACCTCTTTGTATATCTGGTCATATTTTGTTATCTTACCTCTTTTTCATTTGCACGATTACCTGACTTCAACCCAAGACTAACATAAGAGTTATTTCTAAGTGTATCTTTCTCTGTATTGATGTGTCTGAGTATCATCTATATATGTGTATATATGTATATAATATATACATCAACAAATTCACTGATATCTCACTTTCTAAATTAGATTTTCAAAATCCTGAACTTAAGTACATATACGTATATTGTACTATGGAATAATTTTTCCTTTTCATGTTTTCAAATAAGAAAACTTATTTATGTTGTCCCAAATATAGATAGAAACTAAAAATCATTCATTTAATATTCATAGAGACTAACATTGCAGACCAGGATTTACACTTCAAATATTTTTTTAAAAAAAACATAGTCTTTCAAATTAATATATCTGACTGCCTTTCTCTAATACTCCTGCTTCACCTGCAGCACATCAGACAAGGTAATAATTTATGATAATCATATGAAAATATACAATTAATATTCATCACCTCTCATTCCTCATCACTTTAGATGATCAGTAATGCAGAGTGAAAATGCTGTCAGATTTCTAATTGCTTTGTAATGGACTTGAAACAGGGAAATCATTAAAGGCAAACAATCTGTCATTTGTCTGTTACTTTATCTATCACACCAAAAAACTCATTAAAGAAATTGCTAATGAGCTACAAGACTATACTCATGGTGCTTCTACAGTAGATTAAAAAGTAATACTACAAATTACTTAAAATATTTCTAAAATATGATATTTTTGTGGAAATTCATCAGAAAACATCTTCTCTTGAGTACATTTTTTAAGCTATGTGGGTTCATTTTTCTGGCATTTCATCCATTATTTCAGAAATCCTTTTAGCATACAAGACTTGTTTTTCATCAGTCTCTAAATAATTAAACTGAAAGATTGCAAGAAGAAACTAAAATGCTAAATATGTTTGTTACTAGTAAACTGACACAAGTTATGAAAAATGGTACTACAGTAACCCTGATGCTAAGTGAAGAATATATTTTATTTATTTATTTATTTTTTTATTTATTTATTTTTTTTTTAAAAGATGACCGGTAAGGGGATCTTAACCCTTGACTTGGTGTTGTCAGCACCACGCTCAGCCAGTGAGCAAACCGGCCATCCCTATATGGGATCCGAACCCGGGGCCTTGGTGTTATCAGCACCGCACTCTCCCGAGTGAGCCACGGGCCGGCCCAAAGAATATATTTTAAAATATGATTTTTACCCTCATATCTCTTGTGGATTTGAACAGTCGAAGTTGCAATGCTTTATTCATGTCAAATAATGCTATCACCATACAAAAATTATATTTAATTATTAAAACTGAGCATAATACCATTAAACTCTACATAATAACATTAATTATTCTGAAATTTTTGAAGATATTAAACAACACCAAATGTCTTATAATATTACTTCAAGTAATCCTAGGCGAGAAAACAAATCATTTCTTTAAATAACCACACCAAATTTTATATGTCTTTATCAATTTTACCTTTTTATATGAGGTACTTAGCATTTAACAAAACCTATAATAATGATACTAATCTTGTTTTAAAATAAGGAGGCATATAAACAAACAAAAACCAGAAATTTTTTGTTGGCTATACAGTGCAGTTGCATTTTATTTTAGAAAATATATATATATAAGTAAGAAAGATAACAATGCTACTAATTATGTTTTCCATTTTGCTGATGAATTAAATTATAAATTTAATTTCCTATAATAAAAGATGAGTCATTAATAAAGTCAAAACTCTCCTAAATATGTAGACCTATTCACATCTATTATACACAAATAAAAACCTGAGTGCAATAACATGTTTAGCCAGGTACCATGGGTAATATACACTAGTGAATGCCAAGCTAACTTCAGAAGGTTCCATAGCACCCTGGAAGCATCTTCATTATACTCTCTAATTGACTTAAACAGACTTCATATCAACTGTTTAACACATTTTAACCCACAAATTAACACCCCTTGATCATTCAGATTAACCTTTCTTCTGTGAGTCAATTACATGACAAAAATAAAATAAACTTTAAAAAAAAAAATTCAGGTTTAAAAAATTAAAAATTAAAATGGAGAGGGGAGAATACTTTAAAAAACAGTATATAAAGGTACTGCAAAAAATTCATGGAAAGATTTGTATTATCTTTTAATTATATTTTTCCATGAAATTTTGAAGGACCCTCATATAAATGCATATTCCCACTTAATTGAAAAAGATCACCATAAATTTCAGGGTAATTGGAAAGTGCACAGAAAAGCCAGAGTGGTCATAAGAACAAAGAGAAAAGGGTAAAGAAGGGAATGGAGAAAATAAGTTGGTATTTAATTTCTAAAGAGATAAGACAATGGATTAAGTATAGTATCTTTAATAGGTCATGGAATGATTAAAACATCAGACGTGAAGAAGATAGGAAAAGAGGAATAAAAATCCTAGATACGATAAAGACCTTCATGAGGTCTGAAGCAAGTTTGAAAGAACTCCGACACAACTAAAGTTAAATAAAAACAAAAAACAAAAAAGCACAGCAACAGGTGTGGTGCTGGTAAAAAGTATTTACCTCTTTGTCTCTCTCCTGCTTAGTGCATTGCCTTGTACAAACTCAGTGAATGTTTTTTGATGATGACTGCTGCTGAAATAAAGGAGAGAATAGACCAAGATAAGACAACTAATAGAGAGAAAAAATTTAAAACTGAAAACCATTTCTAAAACATGAGGTAGGATTATTCATTAAATTCTGAAAAGGATTTGAATATTTATAATCTGCCAAAAAAAGGAAGTTTCCCCAATTCTAGACATTTATCTCTCCATTCCTTCAAAGCATTATTTAAGACTTAACACTTCCTGGACTATCTTGATTCAAATATTTCAATCATTCAAGTAATCTATTGTATTGGTGTGCCTACAAGTTATTAATGTCACACCACCCGGTATTTCCCCCGACATAGCACTTCCTACAGTTACTTCAGTTACTTATTTAAATGTCTGTCTATCCAAAAAAAAAAAACTCTAAGCTTTTGAGAGGGCTACAGACAACCTGTCTTGGGTCTCTTGTAACTAATAGAATGTGGGGTACATAGTAGACAATCGAATATTTGTTGATTGCAGGGATAAGTGAAGGAAGACCATATATATTTTATATCACCATTTTGATCTCATCACTAGCCATGTGGCTATTGAACATTTGAAATGTGGCTAGTTGAAATTGAGATGTGCTATGTAAGCAAAATACATACCAGTTTTTGAAGACTTAGTAGGAAAAAAAATGTAAAATATTTCATTAACGGGCCGGCCCGTGGCTCACTCGGGAGAGTGTGGTGCTGATAACACCGAGGCCCCGGGTTCGGATCCCATATAGGGATGGCCGGTTCGCTCACTGGCTGAGCGTGGTGCTGACAACACCAAGTCAAGGGTTAAGATCCCCTTACCGGTCATCTTTTTAAAAAAAAAAAAAAAAAAAAAAAATATTTCATTAACAATTTTTATACTGATAAAATTTTGAAATAATATTTGGATATATTGGTTAAATATATTATTAAACTTAATGTCATCTGCTTCTTTTTATGTTTCTAATGTGGCTAATGTAAAATTTAAAATCACATATGTGGCCTACATTATATTTCTACTGGACAGTACTACCCTAGAAAACAAAAAATGAGGAAAAGATCAATGAGCAGGGATTATTCTAAGAAGTTTATTCTGGTGTAAATAGACAAACAGCTAGATTTAGATTGTGAAACAATTGATCTGGCTTTCCAATAAGCCAATTGCAAGAAAAGAAAAAGAGACAAGATAGTACTGAAGAAGTGGAACTGTTGTAGTTTAAAAGATATTTAAGAGACAGAACAACCAAATGCCGGGTATAAACTTTGTTTGGGTTTGATTCATGCAAACCAAACATAAAAAGACATTTTTGAAACTGGGGAAATGCAAATAAGGTCTAGATATTGGATGAATCAATGAATTATTGATAATATCAGGTGAATAATGACATCATAGAGATAAAAAAAAGTTGGTATGCTTTAGGGATGCAAACTAAAGTATGTAGAGATAAAATGACAAAACATCTGAGATTTGCTGGAAAAATAAAGTGTATTTCTTACTTTCCAAGTCCAAATAAATAAATAAAAGTAATAAAAGAGATAACATGATAACCCAATGGAATAGTAAATCAAAATAAAGTGGTTTTATGTACAAACTGGAGTACCTGAGGATATCTATCTGTACAAGGAAGGACCAAGCTGTGGAAAGGAAGAAGTTTGAGGGCTAGAGCAGTTCAAGAGGGCATCATTCTGACAGCACTGTGTAAAAAGTTATTTACAACAACACTTAATTTTGTTGCTTTAGGTTTTCCAAAGGGCCACACAGAAGGTATGCTAGAGCTATGACTAAAACCAGATTCTTTATTAGTATCATGCTCTTAGTGTCTGCCTTTAGTCATGAAAAAACCCTATGGAGAACTTAATCTACACTTTTGTCTTCAGATTTTTTAACTTGCTTGATTCACTCAGTTTTTCTTTATAGTTCATATTATCATTAAATAATTGACCATATTAGAATATTTATCCTGCTTAAGTTTATCTTGACTACTTCTCAAACTGAGATCTGGTAAAAGATAAAGAAAGAAAGCAAATCTAAGCAGTAACAACAAAACCACTTTAACATCTCCAAGTTAAGTTTATGTTATGCAGCCAAAAAATAAGACATAGTTTTCACCTCCAGGTACAATGCAAGAAATGGAAGTCAGTGTGAAGTAAATAGCCCGGAGAAGAGGTAATAAAAGGGAACAAAGGAAAGGAAGGAAGAGAGAGACAAGAAAGAAAAAGTAACAACAACAACAACAACAACAAAAACTCCAAAATGCCCATTTGGAGTGCCCCCTCACAGCTTCAAAGTTCATTCTGTTTTTCCTGTAAGCTTGAAAGATAGTATAGCTGCCCAGGAAATATGCAGACTTCTTAGGAGTCCTGGCCTTGAGCTTTGGTTTGTTTCCTCACCACAAAGTGAGAATAATACCTGCCTTACTTGTCTCACTGGATGGGAGTGAAAGCGAAGGTAGATAGCAAATACTAAAGAATTTTGAAATTAAAAAAAAAAATTTAATTCAGTTGCTAATATCTAAAATAAATTAGTCTGAACATCTTTTGCAGAAAAAAATATTAAACTGAATCCTCCCTCAAAAAAAAAAAAAAAAAAAAAAGCTACTTGCCATAAGTTTCAGTTCTCTTAATTTTGGAATGACAACATTCTAAGGAAAGTACAGGGACGAGGGTGGGGTCAGAGCTCATCCTTCCCATACTCTCCCCTCCCCCCACCCACAGTACAAGCACCAACCAAAAGGATTGGGAGTAGCTCAGGGTAGGGTACGCGGAGGAAACTTTGAGGAAGGCGGGGAAAGCAGGGGATGGCGGGTGCGGGGAGGGTGTTTGCTGAGGTGGGGGAGAGAAGCGACAGTCGCGGAGCCTGACACGGGAGAGTTAGAAGAGAAGCGAGGGACGCCTTTCTCCACAGCTCCGGCACTTACTGCTAGTAAGCTCCATGGAAGCGGTGACTGGTTACCATAGCGACCGCGTCGCGGTAAGCGGGGCAGCGCTTGGTCTCGGTGCCTCGGCCACTTCGGCTCGACTAGAAACGTGTGCAAGTCAGAGCAGTGACTTCCGGCGGAAGGAGAAGCTGGTTCCGAGTTCTGACCAACTGCAGGCAAGGAGTGGGCGCTGGCGGCTGTGAAGTTTGGTAAGTCTGATATCACATGAATCTCAGAGAAGGCACCCGCGAGTGGCTGGGTGGGTGCAGCCGACTGTAAATACAGCGGATTCCCAGTCCCCATCTCTAGGAGGCTCCGGCTGTCTCGAGTGTGTAGCTGTGCGAAGAGGCTGCCTGGTTTCTGAGGTGGGTGGTGGGGTTTCCTCTGTAGCCTGGAGAGCTGGGGCGTTCGTGAATGGACAGTTTCGGGAGCTCCTTCTTGGCGAGGTCTGAGCGCTTCTCTAATAACAGGGGGGGCTTTTGGTTTCTCTCTGCCCTTGCTGACGTTATTTCGCATATTATCCTTTCAAATAACCTGAAAGAAAAGTGAGCCGGAAAAAGTCAGAGGGAATGCCCCTAAATTCATGTTAGTTCTTTGGTGTTCTGAGTTGCTTTATTATTATTTTTTTATTCCTTCGTTTTATAAATATTTATTAAGCCCCACTAGTGCGTTGAGTGAGTGCTGACTTGTGTGACAGTTTTACTATAAGTCTAGTAAAAATACTTTCTTAGAGGCTCGTCCACCTCCCGTGTTCATTATCAGATTCTATTATTATGCTGTTGTGTATTCTTTAATTTGAGATATAAGCATATATCGAAATATCTAGCAGGTTTTTTATACTTATTTGTATACTTATACATGAAATTCTTGAGGTGTTTTAAGTGAAAATATATGGTTTCTCAGGTTTGCATTGTAATCATTATTTGCTCAACTAAACATTAAAGAACTTAGAAAAGCAGTACTTGATTATTTCTTAGATACATGCAAACTATAACGAGTTGTTAATATTTCTATTCAGCTGATCTGAAAAGTCCCACCCTTGTTCAATGGATGATGGCATTTGAGCAGACACTGAAAAAAGATTGGTACAGCGTTCTGGGGGCAGACCCATCTGCAAATATGTCAGACCTAAAACAAAAGTATCAAAAACTCCTGTTAATGGTAAGTCTTTTTCAGATTTTAAATCATGGGGGAGAAGTCAGTTTTTAAATGTAACCAGAATTCTAGATTTTCAAAAACTATTTGATATGAATGGCAGGAATCAAGATAGTAATTTGATTTAATTGAAAGTTTCAGTAACATTGCAAAAAAAATTGATCTGAGGTAGGACAGTATGATGATTAGGAGCAGAAAATCTGAGTCAGGCTGATTGAGTTAGAATCCAGATTGTACCAGTATCTGTGAGAAGAACAAATTACTTTCCCTTGTGTGTGCCTGAGGATGGATTCAATGAAATAATCCATGTAAAGTGCTTAAAAGTGTTGTTACATAATAAACAGTATTAGCATCCAGTAGCCATTTAGCCATACGTGACTACTGAGCACTTACAATGTGGCTAGTCCAAATTGAGATGTGCTGTAAGGGTAAAATACACATTGGATTTTGAAGACTTAGTACCCCCCAAAATGGAAAATAATCTAAATTTTTTATATTGATTTCATGTTGAAATGATAATATTTTGGATATACCAGCTATTTTGCATATTATATACATAATATATGTGCATATATTTCATGTATTATCAAAATTAGTTTCACCTGCTTTGCATTAGTCCGTTTTCTGTTGCTTATAACAGAATACCTGAAACTGGGTAATTTATAAGAAAATGAAATTTATTTCTTACAATTTTGGAAGCTGGGAAGTCCAAGGTTGAAGGGCACATCTGGTGCGGGCCTTCTTGGTGGGGGCTCTGTATAGAGACCCATGGCAATGCAAAGTATCACATAGTGAAGGCTGAGCAAGAGAGCATTTCGACATGCTTTTTTCCTCTCCTTATAAAGCCCTCTGTCTACTCTCTGATAACTCATTAAACCACCTATCCATTAATCCATGAATGGATTAATCTATTCATGAGAGCAGAGTCCTTCCAATCCAGTTACCTCCCAAAGGCCCCACCTTTCAAATACCATAGTCTGATTTCCCACCCTTTGAACACTGTTATACTGAGGATCAAGCTTCATTGAGTTTTGTGTGGACATTCAATCCATAGCATGCATCTTTTTACTTTTTTTAATATTGCATGTGGCCCACATTTGTAGCTCACATTATATTTCTATTTGATAGTGCTGATTTAGGCCATTTACTCACTTTATCAGCTGACTCCATCATTTTCTGAAATGAATTGTGATATTTATAAATATATAGTATCTTTCCGAACTGTTATATTCACTTTTCCAATCTATATTGTGATATTTCTTAAGCCAATGTTAATAACTCTGTAATGGTCTCCAGTTAACTCAGTTTACAAAAAGAATAAAGAACCTTATTTATATAGCATTAGTTGTTTCTCTAGTTTATACCAAATACGTCTATGATAGTTTGCCAAAACTATTAGTGTTCATTGTGGGAGATATTAGATGTTTCACACTCAGGAATGGACATACTAATATTCCTGCCTTAGGTAATAAATTGGACTAAATGACCTTAAGGTATCTTTTGTCTCACAATTTTTAAGATTTCTGTCAGTAAAATCAAAAAGGGTTTATGAAAATTTTCTTACTATTAAATCATTCTTGTACCTCAGTTAATTAGGAAATGAGGCTGGAGAAGTAGGCTGGGTCTAGATCATGCAAGGCCTTGCAGGCCATGTTGGCCTTTAATTGGGCAATGAGAAGCTGTCTGTACTTAATATGATAGCATCAGTCAAACACCAAAGTGGATGAACCATTTTACATACAAACTAGCAATGTATCAGAGAGTTCCAGTTGCTCTCCACCTTTGCCAGCATTTGATGCTATTAGTCTATTTCATTTTAGCTATTAGGATTTCTCAATTATGCCACCATTGACATTTCTGGTAGGTAGGATAATTCTTTGTTATGTGGCTATCCTGTGCATTGTAAGATGTGTAGAAATGTCCTAGATGCCAGTAACAACTAAAACTGTCCCTTGGGTGTCAAAATCACCAGCTTCACTGATATGGAACAAATGTGTCCCCCAAAAGTTCATGTGTTGGAAACTTAATTCCCACTGTAACAGTGTTGAGGATGGGAAATCCTGCTTGAGTTTTAATTGGGATTGCATTAATATATACCCATTTTGGCAGAATGGACATTCTTATATTGAGTCCTCAAATCCATGAATATATTATATCTTTCCATTTACTTAAACCATCTTTAATTTCTGTCAGTAATATTTTATAATTTTCAGTGTAGAAATTTTATACATCTTTCTTTGGATTTATTTCTAGTGATGTTTTTGGTTCTATTGTAAATGGTTTTTTAAAAATATTATTTTCTAGTTGTTGACTGATGGTGTATAGAATTATAGCTTACTTGTATATCCTGGTCTTGCATCCCGTAATCTTGGTAAATTTGCTTTTTAATTCTCATAGCTGTTTTGTAGATTTCTTAGAATTTTCTTCCAACACAATTATATCATTTGTAAATAGAGCTTTAATTCTGTCTTTCCAATCTGTATGCCTTTTATTTTATTCTCTTGCCTTAATGCATTAGTTAGGTGATTCTATTATAGTGCTCAGTTGAAGTGGTAAGAGCAAATATCCTTGCCTTGTTTTTGATTTTAGGGGGAAAACCTTCAGTATTTTTCCATTAACTATATTGTTAGCTGTATATTTTTATAGGGGGAAATTCTGTCTATTACTACTCTACTAAGAGTTTTTATGATAAATGAATATTGAAATTTGTAAGATGCTTTTTTTGCATTTGTTGAATTTTGCATTTATTGATTTTCCTTCTTTAATCTGTTTATGTGGTGAATTGCATAGATTTTCCTCATGGTAAGCCTACACTGCATTCCTAGGATAGATAAACTTCACTTGTTCTTGAACTATTGTGCTTTTTATCTGTTGAGGGATTCTAGTTGCTATTATTTTTTTTAAAGATTGTTATGTCTAGGTTCATGCTATGAATATATCGATCAGTAATTTTCTTTTCTCGTAATGTTCATTTCTAAATTTAGTTATCACAGTTATGCTGGCCTCATAAAATAAGTTGTGACCCATTTTTGCTCTTTTCTGAAAGAGTTTGTGTAAAATTGCTATTTTTTTTTTTTTCCTTAAATGTTTAACAGAATTCACCTGAGTCTGGAGTTTTCTTTGTGGGAAATTTTGTGGTTATGAATTTAGTTTCCCTAAAGGATGTAGAGCTATTAAAATTTCCTGTTTTCAGTTTTGTCAGTGTGGGTGAGTTATATTTTTCAAGGATTATGTCCATTTCATTTAAAATGTCTAATTTGTTGTCATGATTTTGTTCATAATATATCCTTGTTATCCTTTTATTGTCTGTAGAATATGTGATCATGTTTTCCCTTTCATTTTTTATGTTGGTAACTTTTGTTTTTTTTATCTATTTTTCTCTTGATCAGTCTTGCTAGAGGTTATCAATTTTATTAATCTTTGCCAGGAACCAACTTTTACTTTGTTGATTTCCTGTATTGTTTGTCCATTTCAGTTCAGTTGATTTCTGCTTTCAATTTTATTATATCCTTTTTTCTACTTACTCTGGGTGTAATTTGCTTTTCTTTTTTAAGGTATTCATGTAGAAACAACTTACATCATTGATTTTATACTTGTCTCCTTTTCTTACATAGCTACTTAAAGCTATATGTTTTTGTCTAAGTTGGAAGTACTGCTTTAGCTGCATTCCACAAATTTTGATATATGTGTTTTCATTATCATTCAGTTCAAAATATTTTAAAATTTCTTCTGTGATAATCTTCTCTGACCTGTGGGTTACTAAGAACAATGTTTAATTTCAAAATACTGGAAAGTATTAAGATGTCTTTCCATTATTGATTTCTTTTTTTGGGGGGGGACCGGTAAGGGATCGCAACCCCTGGCACGGTGTGGTCCGCACCATGCTCAGCCAGTGAGTGCACCGGCCATCCCCATATAGGATCCGAAGCCATGGCCTCAGCACTACCACTGCAGCACTCTCCCAAGTGAGCCATGGGGCTGGCCCCATTATTGATTTCTAATTTGATTCTGTTGTTGTCAGCAAATGTGCTTGGTATGATTTCATTCCTTTAAAATTTATCAAAACTCATTTTGTGGCCCAGCACATGGTTCATCTTGGTGAATGTTCCCCATGCACTTAAAGAATGTATATTCTGCTACTGTTGAGTACAGTGTTCTTTAAATGTCTGTTAGGTCAAGTTGATAGTATTGTTCAAATCTTCTGTATCCTGACAGATTTTTTGCATATCTGTTTTATCATTTTCTGAGAAAAGGGAATTAAGTCTCTAACCATGATTGTGTAATTGTCTGTTTTTCTCTTTAGTTTTGTTAATTTTTGTTTCATTTATTTGGGATTCTTTTTTTTTTTTTTTTTTTGTCTTTTGTCTTTTTTTCCGTGTCCGGCAACGGATCGCAATCCTCAGTGTTGCCCCCGTACCGGACCGGGGACCGGCAACGGGATCGCAAGCCTCGGTGTTGCTCCCGTGCCTCGCTCAGCCAGTGAGCGGGCGCTGGTCTGTATGTGGGATCTGAACCCTCGGACGGGAGCGCCGCCACGCTTCCCAAGCGGCGCACCATCCAGTGCGCCACCGGGCCGGCCCTATTTGGGATTCTTTTTATTAGGTCCCAGGACCTTATATATTTAAGATTGTTATGTTTTCATGTATTTGAACCTTTTGTCATTATAAATTTCTCTTTCTCTTTCTCTTAGTACACTTCTTCTTGAAGTCCACTTTGATGTTAATATAACGACACCTCTTTCTTATACTTAGTGTTTGTATGATATGTCATTTACCGTTCTTTTACCTTCAGCCTGTTTGTGTCTTATGTTTTTTTTTTTTTTTTTTTTTTAAAAAGATGACCGGTAAGGGGATCTTAACCCTTGACTTGGTGTTGTCAGCACCACGCTCACCCAGTGAGCTAACCGGCCATCCCTATATGGGATCCGAACCCGTGGCCTTGGTGTTATTAGCACCGCACTCTACCGAGTGAGCCACGGGCCGGCCCTGTGTCTTATGTTTAAAGTGTGTTTTCTTATATACCTGAGACTTGTACATGAGACTTTTCAAAAATTCCAGTGCATAAATCTCTTTTTATTGTGGTGTATTTAGTCCATTTACACTCAGTGCAGTTATTAACAATGCTTGGATTTAAACTGGTAATTCCTTCCTTCACCTCTTCCCTCCTTCCCTCCCTCCATCAAGTGTTTTTTAGTATTTCATTTTATTTATTCTGTTGAATTTTTAGTTATACTTCTTTGTGTGTTTTTTAGTGATTGTTCTAGTGATTACAGTATGCATCTTTAAGTTATCACAGTTTACCTACAAAAACCACTATTGCTTTACAAGGTAAGAAACTTACAGCAGTACGCTTCCATTTATCACCCTCTTTTCCTTTTATTCTTGTTTTATATATTTTATCTCTACATATACTGTAAATTCTGTTGTATACTGGGTTTTTTTTGTCTTAAATATTCCTCCTCAGTTGTCTTTTAAAAACATTTTTTTGTGTGTGTGTGTGTATCATGTTTATCCTTTCTGATGTTTCTGTTTGGTGTTTATCTTTGGCCTGTGGTATTTTTTTGTCTTTCTTTTTGAGAACTATTTTTAATTTCCACTGGATAGAGAATTCGAGATTTTTTTTTTAAGTGTCTGTATTGTTTCTGATAAATCAGTCATAATTCATATCCTCATTCCCTTCTTTATAATGTGTCTTTTTTTCTCTGGCTGCTTTCAAGAATTTCTGTTTATCTTTTGTTTTTAGCAGTTTCATTGTGATGTGTCTAAATGTGGTTTTCTTTGTACTTATTCTACCAAGGACTAATTAAGCTTTTGGATCTGTTGGTTGATGTCTTTCTTTCATTGGTTTTGGAATATTTTCAGCTATTATGTCTTCACATATTTTTTTCCACTCCATTCTTCCTCTCTTTTTCTTTGAGGATTCAAATAACATATATATTCAATTGTCCTACATTTGTTGGATGCTTTGTTCTTTTTTCCTACTCTTTTTTTCTGTTTGTGTTTGTTTGCATAATTTCTGTTAACCTGTCTTGAAGTTCACTGGTTTTATTTTTCCTCTGCTGTGTCCATCTGCTGATAAACTCATTGAAGGAATTCTTAACCTCATATAATTGTCATATCAAGCATTTCTACTGACTCTCTCTCTTTTGTTGTACATGCTTATGGGGTACAGTTTGTTGTTTCAGTACATGCATATATTGTATAATGATCCCATCAGAATAGTTAGCATATCTGTCACCTAAACATTTATTGCTTCTTTGTGGTTATAATGGTTATTTTAAAGTCTCTGATAATTCTAATATCTTGGTCACCTCTGGGTCTGGTTATATATCCTTTCTTGATGAAGATTACATGTTTTTGTTCTTTGCATGTCTTACAATTTTTAATTGAATGCCAAATATTTTTTATAAATGAAAAATAGAGACTGAAATAAATAATAAATACTATCTATTTTCCCAGGAATGAACATGCCCCTTCTTCTGAAAGGCAGCTCATGTGGGAATCTAGCGAATTAAGTGGAATTTTTTGTTGTTGCTTTAGTGATTCATTTCATCACAGGTTTCAAAAGATTTGAGCAACGTCAGAATTGTTTCTTTAGCAGAGCTTGGGATCCAAGTGCCAACAGGGTTTGTCTCAGTTCTCCTGCCCTATCCTTGGACTTGAGCAAGTACCCTACATGTTAGGGGTGGTCTCTCTCAGTTCTCTTATCCCTCTCTTGGCTGTGGATGACTGTTCTCTGGTACTCAGTATAAACTCTTAAGTCTCTGGAGGGTTTCTCCCAGTTCTCTAGTGCTGCTCTCCCACTTCAGTAGGCCACTTGTGCCAGTCCCTTATGGGTGACTCTTGGCTCTTCTGCCCTATCTATTCTTTCATATAAGCACTTGGTGAAAGTCTGTGGAATATAGTTGGTGGGTGGGTACAGACTCTTTATATGTTTGGAGTGCCTAGGGATTCTAAGTTGTCATGCCAGTCTGTACTTGGCCTTTAAAATTTATTAAAAGTTTGTTTTCTTCTTACCTATGTCTGTAGTGGTTTCCTCCTTCTGCTGCTGCTCTGCCAAAGATAAAAACAGCAATGGTTCTCTTCTCTACTAGGAAGGGTCGGTACATTTTGGATTTGGGTTCATTAGGTTTCTTGGAATCCTCAGCTTCCTGAGTCCTCGGCTCTCTATTTAAAAAAAAAACAAAAAAACTTATATGTATATAGGATATCTGGCTTCTCCTGGATTATTCATATCAGCATTAAAATGTGCCGTTATTTCTCCTATCTTTTTAAAACAAACTCCCCACCCCATTTCTGCTAGTTGTTGCCCAATTTCTGTGTTCTTTGCAGCAAAAACTCTGTTTCAAAGAGTTGTCTCTGCTTTCTTTCTCTAATTTCTTTCTTTCCATTTCTCTTAAACCTGTTCTGTTGAGGCATTGTTCCTACCACTCCACCTGAAACTGCTCTTGTCAAGGTCACAACTGGGATCTACATTGCTAAAGCCAATGATCAATTCCTAGTCTTTGTTTTGATTTAGTAGGGTGACCATTTATCCTACTTTTCTCAAAACAGTTCTGGTTTATGCCTGTTGTCCTGGCATAATTAATAGCTCCATTTTCTACTTTTGAAAGTGTCCTACTTTAAATGACAAATTAAATGGTCACCCTACTTCATTTGCTACATTTTATCACATTGTCTTCTTTGATATACTTTCTTTACTTGTCTTCCAGGGCGTGTTATTTTCCTGATTTATCTTCTATTAAAACCATCTCTGGAAAGTAGGAGACACTCAATAGATGTTCAGTGAGTGAACTGTAAGAATGTAGTCAACTTTATATTTAATTCCACTGTTGACAATTTTATTTTCATTTTTGTGTTTTTAATTTCTAAGTAAACTCCTGATTCACTTAGTTCTGCCGTATTTACTGAACTTCCATTTTGCAGAGACCTCCCGTTACTCTTTTAGGAATGTATTATGTTTTCTTTTTAAGGTTATTAAAATTTAAAGTTTTCTTCTTTTTCTTCTTTTGAGTTCTTTTTTGTTTGTTTGTTTTTTTGTTTTTTTTTTCCCCTGCCTTTTATTATAGAGGTTTTCATGTATTTGGTGATGCCTGGTTATCTGTTTACATTTAATAATGAAATATTACAAGCCAATTTGGAAGTTCATGTACATGACCGAGGGCATTCCTTAGGTAAGGTCAACCAACCATTTTGTTGGATGACCCCAAATGTCAGCATCTGAATTCATTTCCCAGAGAGGAATTCTCATTCTCTTCCGTGGGGAGATAGGAACTTGTGCTCCCACTACTGTGTGCATCCTCGCTCCCTTTTCCATTTGTTTTTAGTGCACCATTGCGTCCTAACCCTCAGTGTTGTGGCTGATGTTTCTGAATCCAGAACATCTCTGGTCTTTCTCTCCACACGGTAAACCTCTAGTTTTCTGCTGTGGCAGGAGACAGTGGATGCCTGGCTTCCTGGTGAGGAGAGCTGGAGGTCTAATTATTTCTTTTAAAGTTTCAACCAATCTTCCTCTTGTTCAATCCTGCCTCTCAATATCACTCTTCAGTTCCTAGGTTTCTATAGCTTCTGTGTGAATGAATTCATTTCTCATTATTCTCTCTTGCTTTAGGCTTAGATTTCAGTTTTCTCAGGTATATCGAATTGATTACCATTTATTGATCAATTTCCATCTCCGCAAATTTTGGTGTCTCATCTGCTTTTTTTCTCTTCTTTCCTGTTCTTATGCAATGATGCCTTTTGCCTTTTTTAAAAAAATTATTCTTTGCCATTATTATAGTAGAATTTGGAGAGAGAACAGAGATAAATGTGTATGTTAACTTGTCATTTAGCAGAAGCCCTGAACTGTTTTCATTTTCCTTTAGGGGCCAGATACCCTTCTGTGGCCCTAGTCTTTGCATTTGCTGCTCTCTCTCATCCACTGTGCCCCGTATCCTACCTCACCTAATTAACTCTCACTCATTGTTTCAAAATTATCTTATTTGTAATTCTTACCTCCTCCTGCTATGTCCATGTCCCCCTTCCTTGTAGGTACCCTTCCCTATTAGCAGTGCATTTACTCATATTTTTCTAGGGCAAGGGAGGTATAGCTGTTAGGCAAGGAGAATGACAGTAGCTGAACTGTGATAAAAGGTTGAAGGGTTTTTTTCCCTGCTTTTCTATTAGAATATAGGAGAGACTTGAGCATGTTTACATTCTATGGGAAGTAGCTAAGAGTAAGCTTGGGACTTAAGTGATAGAAGAGAGAGAGAATAATTGACAGAAGGCAGAAGGAGATGGATCTCAAACATAGGTAGAAGGATGAGCTTTAGGTAAGAGAAGGGAGGCACCTATCTCCATTGTTATGGGAGGGAAGGAAGAAAGGATGGATGCAATAGCTGGTTCACTTGTCGTTTTGGTGGCAGAAAGTTGATGCACTCTCATTTGATGGCTTCTTTTTTTTCTTTGTGAAGTAGAAGACAATTTTATCCCTCCAGAGAAAAGTGAGAGAGGAAATGAAGCAGAAAATTACAGGAAAGAGAATTGAGAGAATTTCAACTAACATTATGCTGGGAAGGCTCCCTGTATAGGCTTTATGTGTACTGATGGTGGCAAGAAGTCTCAGCTAACAGCTGTACAGCAAGCAACAAGAGCTGTAAGGAGGCACCAGAACAATCAGTCTGATAGCATTTTGGCCTGCTTTAGCCTGGGTTGCTGTATCAGTTGTGCCTATATTACAGTTTAGCACAATAATTTATATTCATAATTGTGGCCATGAGTTAAATTGTGTTCAGTGTATTCTGTTTAAGAAGGCAAAGAAGTATGTAGTAGTGAGTATGTAATTAGTAGCACATGTATTGTACTTTGCAGTCTACAGATGCTTTCACGTCTTAGCTGGTTTCATCCTCTCAGCTGGTTTCATCCTCTCAGCAGTCCTATAAGGTAGGTAATGTTATTCCCATGTTTGTGGTTGAGAAAAAACTAAGGCTTAGTTATAGTAAAGTGGTTTGTCAGAAACACACAATTAGTAGGGGTTAAAATCTAGGCTTGATTTCACATCCTCTGATGTTAGACTCTCTCCCATTACATCATACTTTTCCTGATAATTGCTATCCAGAAGGGTTTACTGTTGTCTAAAGGCATAATTTTCATCTTTCTGGATTTATGTGGATCATGTCATTCATGTACAGTTAATTATTATGGAAGGTCAGACATAATTACTACTCTCTGTTTTAATTTTGAAGGGATCTAGATTGTATATAGAGTATAGAATGAAATTTACTTTTCTGATTCTTTCTGTATGTTAAGTTTAGAGTTTCTAATAAATATAAGAAGGAGAAAATTATACGGAAAACCATATTATTTATTGTGTTTATCAGATTGTTTTTACAAAAACCGGCATCTAAAGTTCATGTTCTTATTTCCCAATTTGAATTACCATATTTTCTCAGTCTGTGTTTTTCCACAATATCACAAAACAGTTGGAGAATAAAATTACATTTGACTAATACCATTCTGTATCTGATTTTGTAAAAGGCACATTTGTTACGTGTACTTTTCCAAGTTCAAAAGACTTTGAATTTAACACCTCCTACATAATTAGTTGTTGGGATAAAATATTGCTAAATCATAGGCTGTTAAGTTTACAATACATGTTGATTTAGTAAATACTGTTTCCTTATTTCAGTTTTTGTAAATGTAGTGTTTATTCAAGGTCCTGATTCTGAAAAAATTCTTATTGACTAATTGAGATATTTTAGAATGCTTTAAAGATACATATAAATGTAAAATGCAAAATTAGCCTTAAAGACATTTATTTCATATATCATTAAGCCTGTTGCCTAATAATTTACTATATAGAAATAGAAGAAATTGAATCAACATTTCCCAGCAGTGTTTTATTAATAGGGACTTTACTTAATAAAAGTGCCTTGCTCTTCTTTTGTCCTTGTGAATCAAGTTTTAAAATATTTTTAGTTTTCTACTAACAATTTAAATAATAATTCATTGCTTTGAAATGGTGTAGGGTCCAGAATGAGTAGTTATATTGTGCCCATATTTTTTGTAGTTATGCATGTGAAAATTACTGTTTACTGAAGGTAAAGCTTCCCCCCAAAAGCTTTGTCAAATTGAAAATTGGGGGTCTTTTCCCATTGATGCTGATAATATTACAGGATATCTTTCAATTGGAAAAGATTTATTGTGTTGGAAAATTATATGCTGCTGTTACAATATGTTCCATAGTCTTAAAGAAAATCCATGTAATTTGAGGCGGAAGTGTGCAAGATGCTCTCATCCTTAACGTTGGAAGAGTGGAAAATACCATTTAATACTTATATGGGCATTCAGAGGGTCTCTTTTGATTATTAGTAATATATAGATCAGCATTAAGCTAGTTATGTAATGCAGTTTGATATCTTGAAAAAGAAAGTAGAAAGGGTACCTGTGCTATAGAAGAAAATAACCACACTGGAAAAGAAGGGAGCTAAGAACAAGTCTTTAAACAGGTCTTTTGAGTACATTACAAAGCAAGTGATCTTGATTACAGGAAATGGATGTAGGCTAAAGAAAAATTTTGTGAAAAAGTCTGGGAGTATTGTAAGTAAAAATCAGAAGGGTATAACTTGTAGTGAATGTTATAATTTTTGTTAACATAGTTAACTCTTTAACAGTTGGTGTCATATAGGATGCAGGAGATTTAACAATAAATTACTTAGGTACCTCATGGAGACTCTGTTATGAAGTATTCTTTTTTGTGATAAAAGTGGTAGAGATAAGATTAAGTAAACACTTAAGAAATAATTTTAGCGAGTACATAGCACGGTGTATCACATATTCTTCTAACCACTTTACCACTTTATGTGTATTTACTCATTTAACCCTGTGAGGTATGATGTCATTATTATCCTTAACATATAGATGAGGAAACTGAGACTCAGAGATTAAATAACATACTGATTAGTAGCAAGAAAGTGTGACATAAGCTACATATACTTTGAAAACCGGGGAAATGAAAGCAGGCAGGCAATTACCTTTCCAGTGTTTTGTTTGTTTGTTTTTAAAGATATTTCTACTGCATACATGCAGGAATAATAGATTATATCTTTAGAGAAAAGATACCATTTATATTAAAGGTACAGAATAGTGAAGAGTTAAAAGTGTAGGCTCTGGAGCTAACTTCCTGGGTTTGAATTCTGACTCTGCCACACATAAGCTCTTTGACTCTGAGCAATCTCCATAATTTCTGGGCTGTTTCCTTAGCTGCAACATAAATGTGACTCATTCATGACAAATATTCATTGAATACATACTATATGCCAGCCCAGTTATTCTAGGTATGTTATAACTAAATATATATCTCCGAGGGTAGTTATATGGATTTAAATGAGTTTTACACATAAAGCATTTTAAAAACAGTGCTGCTTGGCACATAGCAAATGCTTGGTTTTCATTTTATAGTTGCATCTTCATATTCAGCATCAGACTTTTGAGTAAGTGGATTTCTATTCAGCTGAAGGTTTACTTTTTTCTTTTTTTTAAACACAGTGAAAACAACACTTTAATCTTTTTTAAAGGCTTACAAGCCTTCATTGTTAATATAAATGTTTGTACTGTGAAGATGCAGATGTAAATGGTTGGGAAGACAGTGAAAATGTCAGATGTCACTTTGTTTTGTTTATCTCCTAAAGTGAGGGTGAAGAATATATACCTATAGATGGCTGCATATTTGCAGAATTGATTACTTGATCAGGCAAAAGCAGCTTTTGCCCAGATAAAACTTTTGCATTGTCATTTTCACCCTCTTTTTTTTTGGACTGTCAGCATTCTTTAAAATGTTATTTCTAGATCATTAAAACATTGTACCACGTTGGCCTTCTTGTCATCTTCAACTTTTATTAAGTGCATTTTTTATTGATGGCATATCAAGGAGAATTCTTCCTCATTTTGGGAATTTGTGATTCTGGTTTTTGACCTTATTCTATACCAAAGACTATGATTTCACGGTTAGAACAGCGTGATCAGGACCCGATTGCTGTTACTTCTACTTCCACCATTGCTTTGATGAATAGCCACAGCCTTTGTCAAAATTCAGAGTTACAAGAGAGGATGCTCCTGGCTGTGTTGGGGCAGGCAGAGGCCTTAGTAGTGGAAGACTGCACACAGTTTGAGAAAGGTAATTTCTTAATACTATGTCAGGGAATTAGGGCAGAGGGAAGGATACTGGGCAACCCCCAGAATATGAGCACTTGCTGTGTGAGTAAATTCAAGAGCAGTTAACCTGTCCTCCACTTTAAACCCAACAGCCTATAACTATTACTAGGTAAATTTGGTTAAGTTGCTAAATTAAAATAACTTTATTAAATCTTTCAAAGTGTCATATTAGTGGATGGATTCTCTGAAGCATTTCTTCATTGTTTGTAGTGTTACCAGTATATTCATTCTTCTAATGACGTGGTTTAAGTTGAAATGCCAAAACTGCTCTTTAGAAAATGTACAATCATTTAATAACATTGACTCAAAAAATTCTTTTTAGTTAGAATATAGTGAAAAGTAGGTGTTTTTAATTTTTTCAATGAGAACTCATTCTATGTAAATCATAAGTAAATTAAGTATGGTTTATTTCAGTATTTCTTAAAGTATGACATACATTGTTGCTGATATGCAAAATAATTTTATATGGTACACAAGTGAACAATTTTTATATGAATAGTTATGTCTTTACTATAAAAGTTTTTGTATACATATATGTTATCACAGCACATACTGTGTTGTAGAATAAAGTTAAGTAATGAAATGAGGTAATTTAAAGTCAATTTACCAAAAAAGTAAATGGGAGTACTAATAGTATGAAAATATGGGGCAAAAATCCCGAAGATGCATAAGAATGTCTGAAGTTGGGCAATCACTAGTCTATACTGCAGACCCAGGAATCTCATTCAGGCAGAACAATGCTGAGTTTTTTGGGTTTTTTTTGAACTATAAAAAATATTTAGGGCCGGCCTGGTGGCGCACTGCTACAGTGTGCTGCTTGGGAGCGTGGCGGCGCTCCCACCGAGGGTTCGGATCCCACATACAGACCGGTTCCCACTCACTGGCTGAGCAAGGTGCGGGCGCAACACCGAGGGTTGCGATCCCGTTGCCGGTCCCGGTCCGGTACGGGTGCGACACTGAGGGTTGCGATCCGTTGCCGGACACGAAAAAAAAGACAAAAAGGAAAAAAAAAAAAAATTTAGATAACAGATACAGGTCTAGGGAGCATCCATTTTTGTGCTTTGAGGTTAGCATACTTTTAAACTTTCCTTTATTTGGATATACTGGTTTAAATCTCTTGTAGGAAGACTTCTACGATAGGTCTAATAGTATACTTCTTACATAAATATGGCAATGGTATTGAGCACTGTATTATTTTATCTTGAATAAATGTAATTGTGCTCTGTGTATGTTTTCTTTAAGAAGGCAAGGGGCTGTGTCATATTTTAGCAAAAAAGTGATACATTTTTTAACATAAATCTTATAAATTTATAAATTTAAAAATTTATAAACAAATGAATGAAATAAAAGATTTAGCAGAGAGGGTTACTTTTCAGCTTTCTGGAGACATTCTTACCCATCATGTAATACAGTACCATTTGGAAAATGTTCTGTGTTTTCTCTAAATTTAAAAAAAAAAAAAAAAAAAGTTATACCTTTAAAGGAGATTAGCTTGATTGTTGACTAAATTCACCATGTGTTTTTGCTGTTTTGGTATTCCTTTACTGAGGATTGTTGAGATTTATAGGACAGGTATGTCTCTATGTTGAGTATCCCCATATTATTTTATTGTTGAAATATCTCTCTTCTATTGCTCCTCTTTGAGTTGTTTCTCATTATTCCTATTTTCGTCTTTCCTTATTATTTCTCTTGTCTTTTTTTTCTGCCGCCTTTTTCTTCCTGCTTTTTTTTTTCTTTCTTTCTTTTCTTTTTTTTTGTCTCTTCTCTCTCCTTTTTTTCTTGTTTCTCCCATTCTTCTTTGTCACTAATTGGTTTACAGAAGCCACTGCCAACTCATGGAAATGCATCTTTCTTTTAGTTAATGAACTTTAGGAGCTGGTATTTTCTGCCTTTGTTTCTTCTGGATTTTTGTTGGTGTGGCTGGAGACTTTTTTTGGTAGTGTCCTGGTTCATGATTGTTGCGAGTGTGGGTAAGTATGAGCATTACTGCATGTTGTTTCTATAAAAGCATGCAGTCTGAAGCATTGCTTCTCTCTAGAAGGTCATAGTTTAGTAGACAGAGTCAGAGGGGATGAAGTGCTCAGGAAATTGATGAGAACTGGTGTACTGGCCTTTGGAGTGCATTGGTAGCAAGTGTGAAGATTTCTAAGAGGTATATAGTGGAGGATGAGGCAGTGAACGTGGGATTGTAAATCAAATTGTTAAGGGCTTTGAATGTAGGCCGAATAGTTTGAACTTTATTCTGCAGGCCCTGAGGATATTTTTGAGGAAGATTTAGATCTGTATTTTAGCAGGTAACAGTTCAAGTTTGAACTTCATTCTGCAGGCCCTGAGGATATTTTTGAGGAAGATTTAAATCTATATTTTAGCAGGTAACAGTGCTAACTACAAATAAGATATGCTGGAGTGGGGGAGAAGCTTGAGAGGGAGAAAATATTACCTTTACAACAATTAAGCCAGGAGATAATGAGGACTTGAACCATTGCATGAGTATTGGGAGTAGAAAGGAAGAAGGAGATGAGAAAGAATATGGAGATGTATTCAATGATGGATCGAGTATGTCAGGGAATGGGGAGTCAAAGATGAATTTGTGATTTTGAGCTTAATGTACAGGAAGGCAGTTGAAGTTCTTAACTTTGTTTCTTAACAAAGGAGGAAATTTTGGGGGGAAAAATGTTTGGTTCATTAAAGAGCAGGTTGAGTGTTTTGTGTCTGTAGAAGAGCCATGTAAAGATTTCCAGGTGGCAGGTGGGAGTGAGGTAAAATTCAGGAGAGTTCAGGGTCAAAAGCCATGCCACTACATTTGGCAGTGCTTCCATGTGATTACCTGGGGACTGAGGAGGGTCTGAGGGGGAAATATATTTGTGGCACAGTTTCCTAGGACAGAACCTTGTGGAATGGCTCTTCACTGAAACTGAATAGGAGTGGCCAGAAATGGAAATAGGCATCTAACCAGGAGAACGCAGTGTCACGAAATTCAAGGAGAAGAGACGGTATGGCCAACAGTTGCAAATAGTGTTAAGAGGAGCCAAGAAGGCTGCTGACTGAAAGTCACTGGATCCAGCAACTAAAAACATTGTCAACCCTGGAGAGCTAAGCAACTCAGAAGAGCAGTTGAACTTGAACAGAATTTATAGTGTCTCTTACAGGACAAGTTAAACATAACCACCTGCAACCCTTGGAATATGTGATTTGGTTAATAGATTTAGGTGATATTTTAAAAATTGAAAACAATTGGGTGAATTGTTTAAGAGAATGATAATCCAACCCAGTGCATTATTAGTAGAAATGAATAAAAATTACAGCAGAAACTTTGTGAAAGGGGTTAAAGATGGCAGTGTGGCATTGTGGAAGCCTGATTCTTACCATGCCTTATTATTAGTTAATGACATTTATTTCTCCCAATTCCTAAGGAAAGGAAAAATATCTTCTTTAGCAAGTTCATCTTCCCTTATCTTCCCAGTTTCCACTGAAATTGTGCTAGGCCAACTAAGATGTATCTTAACTCACATAAACTACATTGGCCCGAGTTTCTTCACCTAATAAATAGAGTTGTGTTACTTTCTGATGGAGTTTGGATGTGTTATCTCCTCCAAAACTCATGTGGAAATTTGATACCAATGTGGCAGTGTTGGAAACTGATTGAGTCATGGGGGCGGATCTCTCATGAATGGATTAATGCTCTCCCTGGGGGAGGAGGGGTAGTGAGTGAGTTCTTGCTCTATTAGTTCCCGCGAGAGCTTGTTGTTTATAGGACCCTGGCACCTCCTCTCTCTCTCTTTTGCTTCCTCTCGCCATGTGATCTGCTTGTGCCCACGGGCAGCCTGCCACTTTCCGCCATGAGTAGAAGTAGCCTGAGGCCTGTGCCAGATGCAACTATCCCAGAATCATAAGCCAAATAAACCTCTTTTCTTTATAAATTACCCAGTCTCAGGTATTCTGTTATAGCGACACAAAACAGACTAAAACACTTTCAAAAGCCAGCTCTAGAATTAGTTCATTCTGTTTTTCGCTCTTATATTTTTGTTTGTTATCTAGCTGACCCCTGAGTCTGAGAAATTTTTTTTCTAGTTTACCATACTGGAAGTAACTGTTGATGACTCAAGATAGTTTTGTTGACTCATAATGCATGTACTCTAGACATAACAATTAATTGAGACTGCTATGGTAATCTGTCTCCAGTTTGCCATGTTTTTAAGATAAAAATATATCTCCTTCACAGGCTTATTTAAAATTTCGCCACTGAAACTTAAGTTTAATCTGTGTATAAATGCTCCACAATTTGCCTTTACAGAAAGTGAAAGAAATAAATTTCAAGATAACTTTCTAATTACAATCTGACTTTTCTAGGTGATAGGAAGTTCATGAAGAGGTGGCTTAAGGCATTATTTTATTTATCACATAGTCTGTCTTAAAAGAATCAGAATTTCAAAGACTAACTAAAAGAATCTAGCTTAAAGAATTATAGAATGTCAAAGTCTAAAGAAACTTTTATTGCAGAAAATAAATTGGGGATATGGAAGTATTGAGTCCAGAAGGGTAGAACAGAAATGCACACTAAATATTCAAAATCAAATAATATACAGTGAGGTTATAGAACAAAAGTCATTTTCAAAACATGTAAAACAGTAATGCTAAACAAAAATTGAAATGAGAAAAGTGAGTGTTTTGTTTTAAAATAGATTTACATTTAGAATTTCCTTATGATTTGGTGTATATTATTTTTAATTATGCCAAGTTATAAAAAACAAACAAAAAGACATTTTTGTTCAGTCCTTCTAAGAGGAATTAGAATCTCACTTTTGTTAAGATGTTGGAATTCTAGAAACCAGAGTAATTATTGTCCCATGTTTTCTTTTATCTGTATAAAATAGCTAGAACTTTATAATGTTTCTTATCAGAATGTATTTCTTTTAGGTATTTTTTTAAAAAATCAACTTTATTGAGGTATAATTTATATACAATAAAGTATACCTATTTCAATATGTTTCAAAATTTTGACTGTATATACCTCTATAACCACCACCATATCAAGAACATTTTCAATAGAACATTTTCATCATCCCAGAAGGTTCTTTATGCTCCCCCTTCTTCTCAAGGCAACCACAGATCTTTCTGTCGCCATGTACAGTTCACTAGGCATCGTTTTAGGCTCTAAAAATATCTTGAAGTTTTATTTAGCCTTTAATGAACCAAATTACTTGAGATTTTTAAAGAGAGATGAATTTATTCCTTCACCCAGTTCTAAAGAGTAAGCCTTATTATGACATATTACATACTATGCTTTCAACAAAAATTTTGTACAGGAAGTCTGGTTAGTGTATTTGGGGTATGTCACAAGTGAGTTGTGTGGGTTATATATGATTAGAAACAGTAACAGTTGTAAGGTATACATAAAACCATACCATCTGAGATATGAAGAATCTTTAAAATTTGGCTTCAAGTATATCATGAATTTTGGCTCATTAATCCCTTTTACTTGGTAAGGTTCCCTGTGTTTTGACTAACATTTTCTTTATTTTCAAATTCGTTTTTAATACCATGATGATTTATATTTATATATATGTTTGAATTATTTCTATGTCACAAGTACAATTAATGCCATTGTGACCATGTTATATGATAATTAAAGGTCAAATATATTCTTAAGTTCATTAATGGAATATTAAACCTCTTCTCATTCTGATGGGATTTTGAAATTGACTGTAAATTGAGTATTATGCTTGGTACAGTTTGTAGGATGAGTGTCCAGAAAAAGACACATCTTTTTCCCTGAAGCAGCTTAAACTAGCTATTACATTTTGGCTATCTCAAAATACTTAAAAATACAAAATGCAATTCTTACAATCCCTGAAGGTAATCCATAATATTTTCTTTGAGAATTATACTTTTCAAATTAGTTAAATGTATGGATTCAGATCTACTTAAGAGGATTGAAGCAATCTGAAGTTGTCTTCAGTAATTCATTCATCTATTAACATTTGTTAGGGTCAGTATTTGCTGTTTTTCTAGGCACTATTCCAGATGCTGTGAATATAGCAGAGTTTATTGTTAGGAGGAAGGCACAGATGTTTAAATACTAGTATCTAGTATAACAAATGTTGTAATAAGTACAGTATATAAATTCTAAGATGTGGTTTCATAGGGAGGCTGTATAGCATAGTGATTAAGAGTCCTAGCTTTGTTTCAGTTTGCCCTGGCTTTGACTCTCACCTGACCCAGGAAGAGTGAAGAGTGACTTAACCTCTCTTAGTCTGTTTCCTTATCTGCAAAAATCAGGATAATAACTCCTACCTCCCAGGGTTTCATTAAGATTGAATGAAATAATCAATGTAAAGCATTTAGCCAGTGTCTAGTGTGTGGTGCTTTATTATAATCTATCAACATCAGTAGGAATTGTAATGTACAAGATGCAGTTAGAGAACCTAGGGCCTAGTTATATTTCAGATATGTGCTTTTTATTATCTCTTCATTACTGTACAAGATTGTATTGAGATAGGAAAAAAAGTATTTTTCCTGTTCTCATGCACACACGACTCAATACAATTCTTCTGACACCAGATGTGCAGGGATTTCTCCCCACACACCAAGCAGTTCTTCAGCAGACACCAGCTGGGTGTTCTGTAATTCAATTCTGACACTGTCTATGTGGGGTTAGTATCAGATCCCACAGGTTAATGTTTCAGTTCCACAAGACTGGCCCCAATTCAGATGTCAGTTGCAAGCCCCAAGTTGTGACCTGTGCTTCTTACTGACTGGCTATAAATTGGGGTTTCCATGACCCCCTGCTCAGGTTTGATTAATTTGCTAGAGCAGCTCACAGAACTCAGGGAAACTTATATTTCCCCTTTATTACATAGGATATTTTAAAGTACATAAATGAACAGCCAGATACATAGGGCTAGGTTTTGAAGGGTCCTGAGTACAGGAGCTTCTGTCCTCATGAATTTGGGGTGTACCATCCATCCAACATTTGGATGTATTCTTGTTCACCAATCTAGAAGCTCTCCAAACCCTGTCTTATTGGGGTTTTATGGAGCCTTTATTGTGTAAGCATGGTTGATGAAATCATTTGGCCATGGGTGATAGCTCTACCTTCAGCCTTTCTGCCTTCCCTGGAAGTTGGGGGGTGGGCTGCAAGTTCCAGCCCTCTAATCATGCCTTGGTCTGTCTGGTGACTAACCTCCAGCCTGAAGCTATCTAGGGGCCCCAAGCCGTGAGTATCTCATTAGCACACAAAAGACACTCATCATTCTAAAGATTCCAAGGGTTTTAGGAGCTGTGTGCCAGGAACCAGAGGCAGAGGCCAAGTATACCAAATATATATTTCTTTTTTAATTTTTTTCCTTTTTGTCTTTTTTCATGACCGGAAACGGATCACAACCCTCAGTGTCGCGCCCGTACTGGCCCGGGACCGGCAACGGGATCGCAACCCTCGGTGTTGCTCCCTGCACCTCGCTCAGCCAGTGAGCGGGAACCGGTCTGTATGTGGGATCCGAACCCTCGGCGGGAGCGCCGCCGCACTTCCCAAGCGGCGCACTGTAGCAGTGCGCCACCGGGCCGGCCCCCAAATATATATTTCTTATTATATCACAATTACACCAGATTGTATTCATGAAACTCCAGATATAATACTTAATGGATAATTTAAAGTTCTTCAAGAGTAGTTTTGATTAAATGGAATTTTCACATTGCCTTTGGACCTGGACACCTATGAAAACTGCTCTTTCTCTGAGAGTGTTCAGTTGTATGTTATGAAATTAATGCTATTACCGGGTTGGAGAAATGGGAGAGCAAGATTGCACAGCAAGTTGGCTTATAGTTTGTGGAAAAGAAATGCCCTTCTGGGTTGCTGTATTGGGAGGAAAGAAGTACAAGGGCGTTAAGTGTGGAAACGTATCTTGCCCACACTGGACTTGGCCCCTCATGGGTTTCCTCTGCACAGTTAGGTATTGAACCCAGTTACAGCTTTTGTGTTTCCTGTTCCAATAACTTGTTTATCTCTCCATCTCTGATGTGTGTAAGTACCTTAAGCCAAATATGGTTATGAGGTTTGCTGGTTAGCTCAGTTGGTTATAGCACAGCCTTATCACACCAAGGTTGTAGGTTCAGATCCTCGTACCAGCCAGCTGCCAAAAAAAACAAAAACAAACCAAATATGTTTATCAAAGTGAAAGTTCATTTCTAGGATAATTTCCAGAATAGGCAAAGTACCCTCAGGGCAAAAGCACTTTCTGTCCTTTGCCCTTGATTATTTGCTTTCTCTTCAGTTTTGGCCTTACTGTCTTGTCAACTCTTTGATGCTTTAAAAAAAATTTTAAATATATCTTATTTAGGTTTTGTGATTTTTCTCAATGGGAAGGTTGGATCTGAATAAAATCCCCCCCCCCCCCCCCCAAACCCCCCCCCCCCCCCACAGCATTGGAAGCAGGAAGTCCTCCTCCTATTCTTTCCATTCCTTCCTATTCAGTAGGAGAAAGTTGCCTCCCATTAAGGTATAACTCATATAAGTTCTTATTGAAGTTTTCCCTTATAGTTCTGTAGATTAGATGTCTCTCCCTACAAGGTCATTGAGCCTTAATCCTCACTGTAACTATTGAGGGTGGAAAATCCTATTATGGTAATTGCAAGGTGGAACTTTAAGAAGTGATTGGATTGTAGGACCTTGCAGTAGTGAATTGACTAATAATGATAGTCAAGGCCATGGTTCTGAGGGCTTTAAAAAGAGAGTAAATGAGGAGGTTACTCTCTGTTCTCTATGCTCCACCACTTTGCAATGTGATACCCTGCCGTCACTGTTGCTACCACCAAGGCCTTCACCAACAATGTTTTCTGGACTTTGGACTTCCCAGCCTCAGAAACTGTGAGCAATAAATTTCATTTTCTTTATAAATCACCCAGTTTTAGGTATTTCGTTATAAGCAACAGAAACAGACTAATATAGACAGTCAAAAAAAAAGTCTCCCCTTCTTATGTGTTCCATTGATACATTGTTACTCGGTTATCTTATTGACCGTATTCCAGCTTTACTGTAATTACTTATGCCTATGACTACCTTTCAATTAGAAGTGAAGTCCTCAAAGGCTGGGATCATGTTTCAGTTATTTTTCTGTGTTTGGTAGCACCAGCTTTACATATTTTATATAATAGATTCTCAATACACATGTTGATTGAATTGCACTGGACTTTGCTGAAATAGAGTAGAAGGGTTAAGAAGGAAGTTGGCTTCTGTTCTTTTGGCCTCTCTGTATGGGTTGCAGTACTGTTCTCCATTTTGTTATTCCTTACCGGTTCAGTGATGATGTTAGATAGTCCTTGACTCATGTGAACTGATAACAGAATAGAGCCATAACATGTGAAGTGATTTGACCTGTGGCAATCTTTGAACTGATATTTTGTCTACACCTGTCTTCAGAGGCTATCCAGCTGTTACATTTCATTTTTAATAATTCAGCCAAGAGTATGGTACATTTTTTGCTTGAGGTTTTCAGTAGCTGGTCTGAAGCCATATTTTTGAGAGCTTTAAATAGTGTTGCAGAAGAAATACTAGCATCTGGAAGAATAAATGTATTAGATAAATGAAAGTATCTGAAAAATAAAATACAGCGTAAGTATATAATTTTCAGCTTATTAAGTTAAAGAATACTTTTTCTTAAGTAAGAGGAATTAATAATCATGAAAATTGTAAGGCTAAGAAAAGGGTTTTAAGAAAGCCTCAGTTACCCATTTTAATGCATCTGTTAGTCTGGACATGACTGCTCCATAAAGATAGTGACTCTTGCATACTATCTTGTAATTTAAAAAATTATTTTAAATTATGTCAGAAATTATTCTAAAGTCCTAATATTGAGCTTAAATGTTAAAATGAACTTTAAATGGTGTTGTAGCAGCCCAGAAAGACTAAGACAGAGTCCTTGGGGTCTTCTGTTTCAGAATGCAGCAGTACAGAGAAAGTGCCACCTCCAACCAGAGACCTCACTGTAGTCTAAGATTTCTCTTAACTTGAGGCTGTTTGGGCAGGGAATTTGTGGGGCTTGACCTACAAGGGGGGACATAAGAGCCATATGTGCAGATCCTATTAGCTAAGGACTTCATGGTATGTGGACCAAGAGAGCTCTGTAAATGAGGCAAGGTGTGCTGTGGTTTGAGTGTTTGTCCCATCCAAAACTCATGTTGAAATTTAATTGCTATTTTAAAAATATTAAGACGTAGGATTTTCAAGAGGTGATTAGGACATGAGAGATCCACCCTCATGGGTGGGATCGGTGCCATTATAAAAGGATGAGTTTGGCCCCCTCTTGCTCTCTTGGCCTTTCTGCCTTACTGCTGTGTAAGGATCCGTTGTTCCCCTCCCCTCTGGATGATATAGCATTCAAGGCGTCATCTTGGAAGCAGGTAAACTGGGCCTCTAATCTGCCAGCACCTTGATCTTGAACTTCCCAGCTTTAGAACTGTGAGCCAATAGATTTCTGTTCCTTATAAATTTCCCAGTGTCAGGCATTCTTTTATAGCAGCACAAAACAGACTAAGACAAGGTGTAAATTAATCGTAATATATATATTTATATTAGTATATAGTCCATTCTTGTTATTTGCCATAGCTGTGTTCCGTAAAGATGTCTTAAACACTGAATTATCAAATACTAAACCATTCCTCCTAGGGGAAATACAGGGTTAGGTTTCTGCAAACCTCTGGTTACCTTTTTCATCAAGTGATAAAGAAAACCTTGTTTTGTGCATGTTTTTGTTTAAAGAGACCTTATTTTATATATTGTTGATTCAGTAACATTGAACTCAGGGTTGACAGCATCATAACTCATGCCTGAATGAAGCTGAATTAAACACATGTGTTTTCCCCATAAGGCACATCACAGGTTTCTTGCCCTTAGGAATAATAGATAACACTTAACACATTATGTTTAGGGGGCCATTTGAAACAACAAAATTTCCAACAAATAGCACAAAAATGCAAAAACTGTGGCACTAAATAGATTGTGAAAAGGACACTTATTTGCAGTATGAGAGCTGAAAAATGAAGGCAGAACATTGCCTTGTTCAACCTCAGCTGGGAATGTATGTGTTGAGCGACTCAAATTTTTCCTTACTCCATACATGTCCTCAAATGACTGCTAAAGCATTGCAAGTGTTGACTTTGTAATTACAGTTAAATTTTAGGAAGTAAGTGAATTTGCGGATGTGGAATTTGCAAGTAATGAGAATCTACTCTGTATTAGAGTGCTTGCTATAGCCTCCTTTCCCACCACACACTGTTTTTAAAAATGTAAATTTTGTTCAAAATATGTGCAGTCACACTGTGTCATTTGACTTTTACAAACACTGAGATGTATGGAGAAATTTTTTATTCATTATCTAAATATTGACTCTTGTTTTGTGTCAGACACTGTGCTAGGTGCTGTGGTTAGAGTGGTAAAAATGATGGACAAAGGTCCTTGCTCTCATGAGTAGCTTATAGTTTAGCAAGTGTTCTTTCCATTTGTCAGATGAGGAAATTTTGTACAGTTGTGTAACTTTTCTAGGGTCACATGACTAGTAATAAAAGAGCCAGAATCAGACCTCAGTATTTTATATTTTCTGATCAGTGCTGCTCCAATTATCTCTTCTCTCTCTCTTTAATTTTTCCTTCCCATTAGCTTTTCCCACTCATCCAGTAAAATGCCTAATTCTTCCTAGCTCTTGGTTCTTCTAGCTGTCATTCCTCTCTTCTTCCTTGCCAGACTTTACTTGACTACCATCCACTGGCTTCTCAACCCACTCTTTCATCACTGCCATTCTTCTAAATAGTGCCTACTGAAGGAGCCCGTGTCCCCTACTTGCCAAATTTAGTGGATTTGCCGTGACATTTGATACCGCCACAGAGGCCATCTGCCTTGAAACTCCTTCTCTGAGTTGCTGTGGATTCTCTTTCCTGATTATTTTCATGCCTGTCTGACCACTGCTCTATTTTTTTTTCCCAGCTTATTTTCCTCTATCTGATGCAGATGTTGCCTTTCTTCATAGTTTTATCTTTGACCCTCTTCACTTCTGAGACTCAGGTGCTTTTGGAGGTCTGTTAACCCCTCAATTGTATGCAAAATTATGTATGTATCTTCCTTCCCAGATTTTTATCATATTTTTATAGGAGTTCATAATTCAAAAAAGTTGAGAAGAACTGTTCTGTTTATATTCCTATAGCTTTATCTGCTGCACAGCTGACTTACAAATGTGTGTCCCCAGCTCTCCACATTTTCCCTGACTCCTGCTTTTGATTCTTAGCATCCTTAGGAGTGCTACAGTAGTTTTCTTATTGCCAGTCTCCCTACCTATCCTCCTAACCATTTCATTCTACCATCAGGTTAGATTTTTTTGCCTTTGAAACAAAAATACGGTTATATACGTATTATGCAAATTTTAAGAATTTTAAGTAGGAGCAAATCCACATGTCTTAGCATACTAAAAGGCCTTTTTATGATCTGAACTCTGTCTAGCTTTTCAACTTCATCTCCCATTACTTTTCCCTTCTCAACCATTCTTTCATTCATTCTCAGTCTGGCTTATGGTTCTGCTACTCATAACTCTCATATTCATCTTCGTACTTTCCTGCCTTCTATTTGCCATTTCTCTCTGCCTAGAATGCCCCTTCCATCTCACTCCGTCATAGTTCCTCCACAGGCTGACTCCTGTTCATTCGTCAAAATCCAGTCATATGTCACATTTATTACAAAACCTTTCCTGATCTGCTCTAAGCAAACAACTTTTTCGTGCTGTCATCTTATTTTAGCACCTTATCCTTCTCATTGCATTATAATTAATTGTTTACATGCCTACTCTTTCCCACTAGATTATGAGTCCCTCAGGGGCAGGGACCCTGTTTTAGTCATTGTATGCTCATTGGCTGACACAATGTTTGGCTTGTAGTAAGGTGGTAAATAAGTATTTTTTGATGGATAAACACAGTTATGGGCTGCCAGTCTTACACATGAATTATATTTTCTCAGTACAAATAATAAAACCTTTAAAAAGTTAAAGCATTTTAAAAATTATGTTTCATTTGTTAACTTGCATGAAATGATAAATGAGTTGTTGACTGCTTCTTTAGGCAATATCTTACTAAGCATTAGGTGGCAGTAGTGTGTTGTGCTTGACTTTACCTTTGTAATTGTTTTTTGCAGCTTTCATAGTCTTAATGTGGTGTCAAAGTGTAAAGGACACAATTGTAGTATTTTTATACCTAGCGTTTTGTAACATGATCTTGTTTTAAGCAAATAGGCATCTCATAAAAAATAAAACAACAAAACACAGCCATGTCAGGCAATGTGTATCTCTCTCTTGCCTGTCTACACTATATTCACATTCATTAGAGAATTAGTACTGCACCATCTTAACAGCACTTCCTCACCAACTGTTTAACGGCTGCTTCATAATAACAGTGATTTGCAATAATGAGAACCAAAAATTATCTCAGAGGATATGTGTTTTCTTGGTATCCTACAAAGCTTACTTAGGCCTTTATCTCAAAAATAGTATATCAAGTTCATTGAATTTAACTACAGTTATTAAATGTCTTGTTTTTCTTTTTTTACTCATCAGTTTCTGTCAATATTAAGGTGGTCACCTATCTTTTTTATTGAGTTTTATTTATTTTAGGTGCATTTCTCTCATCATTAAGTAATTCTGATTCTTAATTAGAGTTAAGGATTGTCACTGCTTCTCCAGCCTTATGCATTTAATCCCACTGTTAATTTTGAACACTAATATGAGACTGTCAATGCTTTTAGTATACATTTCATTCCCATTGTGGTTCTCTGTAGCTTATAAAGTTAAATCAATGGAAGTATTATTTATTTAGGGAAAATTTGTACATTTTAGGTCCATAGGAGCATATCTGCAAATAAAAGAAATAGATGACTTTTATAGGAAACAGTTTTAGTGTTGATTCAAATATGAGATGGGTTAAATTAATCTGTGACATTTTCTTTCTCAGATCTTCTTTACTTTCTTTTCTATCTCAAGGAAAAAGCACTTGAGGGAAATCGAAGGCAATGTGCTAGTATCGTTAATATGGCAGAATGATCAATTAATAAAAGAAGAGCATGAAAGTGTTGACAGAACACACTACCTAATTAGTACCTGATGGCCTTGGTGGTCACAGAGCAGAGCTCCAAGTTTCTGTAGGAGAGCAGATCTGTAAAATTTGTATATGTATATCACCACTCTTATTAAGTAGGGATGACTTTAGTTTGGCATCAGTTTTCTTAAGTCCCCTGTATAAAAACTGTGTCTTCCCTGAACCCAGAGAGTAGGTGAAGTCAACCACTGCCCTACTGCTAATTATTATTTGGGGACATTGGAGACAGAGTGTTTAAACTGGAATTCTCTCTGTAGCTCATGTTGAGTATGTCGTTGAAAATTTATTTGATATGATTTCGGGGCGGCTATCTGGCTTTACGCTTAAATTAGACTTTATGTACCCCACTGTACAAGACTTAAAATTGTTTTTATATCTTATGTACAATCATAAATATAGAGGGGTTTTGCTACACTAGCATATAGTCAAAAGAAGGAAAAAAGGTGCTAGCAAAGGGAATTGGTGCAAGACTATATTTCAGAGTTAGTAAATCTCACAGTTCAAGGTATATTATGGAGATCAGTCTTGGTTTTGAAAAGGTTTTGCTAAGGATTGCTATGAATTGGATTGCTCAACCTCATGTCATTCTACCTCTTACATTTCTTCATTTCTGTGAATCCAGTTCATATCTACCTCTTAATTCTTTATTTGAAAAACATCAGTGCTACTATAAATATTGCATGGCTTTGTTTTCCTTTAGTGTTCTTCAGTCTCTTTCCTCCCTTTTTTTCCTTACTGTTCCTTTTCGTTTTCTTATTCCTTCATCTCCTCTTCTGTTCCTCTGTCCTCCTTCTCCCCTTTTCTTCTTTCTCTGCTACCTCCCTGTCTTTCTCCTCCTCTGCCTGCTTCTCCCATCCTCCTGCTACCCCAGCCCACCCCCGCATTTCCTCTTCTTCCTTTTTCTCCTCCTCTTTTGCCCCTTCTTCTTGGAGCTATCAGTAATCTCAGAACGAGTCTCTTAAATTTGGTCTCAAAGGCAGTCAGTGTTATAGTGACATTTAGCAGAAGTTTTAAAAAGACCAAAAGGTCTCTTAAAAAATATTAGTGCTGTTAAAATGGCTCTTTTGGAAAATAGGGGCAATCATTAAAGATTCTAGTAAATCAAAGGGGGAATATACACTTCATATTGTTCTGCCATGTGGCTGGCCACTTCATCACACTGAAGCCTCACTCTAAGGCTCTCTCTGAGGACCATGGAAGTATGTTTTATGTAGGATAGTATGATAAACAAATTCATAGAATCGTGAAGCCACATTGTGAGCTCTAAGAAAGCATATTCATTTTGTCTGTATAAACTTTAAAGTTCTTGGTTATTTACCAATATTCTCAAAGGAACTGAGAAAGATAAATTTTTATAGATACTTAAAAATCACAAATATTCTTTCCAATTAATTAACATATGTGTGTGTGTGTGTGTGTGTGTGTGTGTGTGTGTGTGTGTGTGTGTGTGTGAGAGAGAGAGAGAGAGAGAGAGAGAGAGAGATTCTTGTCCAGAATAGGCAAATCCACAGAGACAGAAGTAGTTAGTGGTTGCCAGGGGAGTTGGGAGGAGAATAAAAGGACTACTAATGGGTACAGGGTTTCTTTTGTGGATTATGAAAATGTTCTGAAATTAGATAGTGGTGATGGTTGCATAACTCTGTGAATATCCTGAAAGACACTGAATAGGACACCTTAAAACGGTATTTGAATTATGCTTCAATAAAGCTGGCATTTAAAAAAAAGGTCAGGGTTATACCTGTAAGATTCAGTGTTTGAGAGCAATTAGATATATAAGTTTGTTTCTGAAAACCCAATGGTTTTTATAAAGGAAAGTGGTTATGTAAACTTTTATTTTTAATCATTTCATGTAAGTGCATGAATTATGGTGATATGTGTCCTACTCTGTACAGGATTAGTTGTGACTGAGTCACACAAATTCTTGTTATCTGACTCTAAAAGCAGTGCTTTAACTTTTTACTTATTTGAATAACATTACTCTGTATTTCGTCTTTTAGTTTCTTCAAATATGAAACACAAAGTTTTGTTTAAAAGGTCTACTAAGTATAAGCCATTAATAAACAGGTATTTCAGCATAAAAAGATGTAGAAAGATGCATACTTTGGGGGAGGTGGGGATATCAGTAAACTGGGGAAAATCTACTTAGGAAGAAAGGACTGCCCTTGTTTTTGTTTTTGTTTTCTGTGCTTTTTTAATATGTCGACTTGAAATTAACAAGTTTTCTAAAGTGGTGAAAGGTTAGGTTTTGAAGCGAATAATTGTGCTATCTGTTCTAATCGATGATCCAAGGACAGTCTTTTTTGCCTCCTACTATTATAAATTTGGGAGGATAATAATCATTGCCAATTACATTAAGCAGGACCAAGGAGAAGTGTGGTAGGAAAACCTATCTATACCTGAGGAATATTAGACAAAGTGATTCTATACCCTTTTCTTGCTTACCCATTTACGTCCTTCCCATATAAACTCTCTGTAAAGGCTATTATGGAAGTTTGTTGCATTGCAAAATGGCAGAGGGAAACTGTGTTCTCCCACAGTCCTAGTTGTTTACCAGTTGGCTATGAGAGATCCCATTTCCTGCATCCTTTCCTTCTAGAAACCTCAGGGACCCGATGGTGGGGAGTACTCATCTCCCTGGCCTCTCTCTTTCCAGACACACTTGATTCTTGCTTTCTGATGGGTGGTAGCAGTAGTGATGCCACAGCAGAGTGGGCCTGAGAGACAGAAATTCATGCTTCCTACGTCTTTCAGATATGGAAGGAAAGTGGGGCCTCAGAAATGAGCCCCAACTCCTTCAGCTTATTCAGGACTCTGGACCAGTGCACTTCAGCACTGCAGGACCTCTTGGGATCTGGGAGATAGTTTGGAGGAGTTTCAAGGGGAGATCAGAAGAGAAAAGGGTAAAAAGGGCATGAGAAGCTGCTATGCAAAAGAAGTAGATGAGAGGGGAGAAGTTAGGAAGTATTGTTTGAGGGCCAAATATGGCTATCATACTGTTTGAGAATAAGAGCAAAGAGATGGAATTATTTGGGATTAACTTTTAGTAGCTGAACTGTTGTTTTCCTCTTTCTCCTGTTTTGGGAGGAAGAAATTGGGGATGTGATAAAACATTTTGGGGGAGAAGGTCTTTGGTTTTTATAAAATTATTAAAGATTAAGAATCTACTGATTTATGAAATTTTTTAATAGAGCCTATATTTAATACTTTGGTAAATCAAAAGCAGTTCTCCATTAGAAAAAAATGTTGGGGAGTGCTGTTCTATTTCTCAGATATCATGGTCAGACTTACTAATGCCTTATTACTCATGTAATTCTTTAAACTTGATCTTTTCAATTTTATTTCACAACAGATGTTCAAAGAAATGAATTTTTATTATCTTTGGAGGTGGTGCATGCCTCAAAATATAGTGATGACTAGACACATAAAAGCATGAGAACTCTAAATAAATGTGACTCGTTTATTCACTGTTTACATATGTGCTGTTTTTTGAAATTCCTCAGTGGTATTCTGCATTGTAATGTTTGGAACATGTATCTACTGTGATATCATGGAAACTCTACAGTGGTCCTGTCGGAGCTTGGCAAGACAGTACTTGAAGGGGACTGTGTCCCTAGAATCACTGGCAAAAAACAAACAAATGAAAACCAACTCTCTTTTGGCTGAAATACTGATAAAGTCTGCCTTTGTTATGACACTTATTCCCTTTTTGATAGGATTGGTTTGTGAAACGTTAATAGCACTTTCAGGAAGACTAGAAGAATAGAGGAAGGGACATTAGGGATTTTTTTTTTTTTCCTATTGGATTTGGCCGTACCCCTATTTAAGTCTCACAGCTACTGTGTCAGTTCATTTTGTGCTGCTATAAAAGAATACCACAGACTAATTTATAATGAACAGAAATTTATTAGCCCACAGTTCTGGAGACGGGAAGTTTAAGATTGAGAGAGAGAGAAAACAGGTTCACACTCTGGTGATAATAACATTAATCCATTCATGAGGGCAGAGCCCACATGGCCCAATCACCTCTCAAAGGTCTCACCTGCTAATATTGTCACAATGGCAATCAAGTTTCAGCATGAGTTTTGGAAAGGACAAGCAAGCTTTCAACTCACAACAGCTACAAATCTATTTTTTCAAGTATGCTCTTTTGAAGGTATTCCTCTTAGTGTTTGTTTACTCCATCTCATTCCTCAGTTTGAAAAGTATTTGTAGGATGATAATTGGGCTGAAGCACATTCCCATATTATATCTGTTCATAGTGCCAGGTGAATAGAATGACATAGGAAATATGTGATCACTAGGAAAAAGTATGAGAGAAAAGACACGAAAGTGCAAAGCCTCAGATTAAACATAAATTTGTTCCTCCTCCCATCCAGTACTGATGAAAATCAGTAAGTTTCACATTTTTTACTTTTGGGGAAAACATTACATGTATAATTTAAGTACACAAGTATTTATGTAGGATACTGTGTAAAGACATATTGTGCTAATCTCTGCACAGATATAGATATAGCTAAGATAATAGTGTTTGTATTATGTGTTTACTAATATTTGCAATATATAAAGCTGGAATGGCAGGTTGGGTTTCTTTTATTGTAGGACTTTACTAGTAAGGATAAAGAGTATTACTAATTCATTATGCAGTAGGTTGCCACTTAACATTTATGAGCTGGGGAATGACATGGTCAGAATTACAAATTAAGGCAAGGTGAATTTGGAAGTAGGTGAGATGAATTGGAGAGCTGTTAGAAAATGATTGCTGGAGACCAAATAGGAGCTAATGTAGGAGACCAAGTAGGTCTGAACTAGGTTAGGCATTGGGAATATAAAGGACATTATATAGGTAGCATCTACAGGATTTAGCAGTTCATGGGATGAGGGAAAGGGGAGGATACCCTAATATTTGTAGCCTGGATTAGTAGGAACTTTTCTTCCCTTCTCATTCATTTAATTATTAGGAACTTCCCCCCCCCCCCCCCCCCCCCCCCCCAGATGAATTGGAGAGCTGTTAGAAAATGATTGCTGGAGACCAAATAGGAGCTAATGTAGGAGACCAAGTAGGTCTGAACTAGGTTAGGCATTGGGAATATAAAGGACATTATATAGGTAGCATCTACAGGATTTAGCAGTTCATGGGATGAGGGAAAGGGGAGGATACCCTAATATTTGTAGCCTGGATTAGTAGGAACTTTTCTTCCCTTCTCATTCATTTAATTATTAGGAACTTCCCCCCCCCCCCGCCCCCATTCAGCATTTTTCAAGCATGGTGGTGCTTTTTAACAGAAGAAGAAATTCAAGAGGAGGAGGAACTAATTTTAGAGTGTGGATAATAAGTTGGATTTTGAACATGTTGAACTTGTAGTATTGATAAGATAGCTTTTAGAAAGTACTTTGAAATTTGGTTCTGGAATTCAAGAAAGTTTGAAGCTAGAGATAAAGAGGTAGCATCCTATTAATGTTATTAAACTCATTTATTAAAACATAGAGGAAAACCAAAGCAGTGTGTCTTCAAGAGCCACATTGATCAAATAATTTCAGCCTATCTGGGAAGTTTTGTTTAATGAAATTTGTCCAGGGTCCTTTTCATAGTTGATTGCTACCTCTTATTTTTAGTCAATATTTTATAAATCTAAACAGCATAATCACAGTGTGTAGTAAGGGATTAATGTATGTAGGAAGTTTACCATAAAACTCTCTTATATATTTACTTTAAAGAAATAATATTTTATTTCAGCTTTATGTGTTGCTTAGCCAGTAGAAAATGTCATTTGAAGCTAATGAATATACACATTTTCACTACAACCTTTTAGAAGTTGCTAGAATTTTCACACTATATTGTATTATGCTATTTTTACAATTTATACAAACTTCATTTTTTTAATCCTCTCGTTGAAAAGTATTTGTCGCTGTGCTAAACCTATCAATGGATACCATTACAGTATTCAGTAGCTGAAGCCTTATACAAATTATGTCCCCTTCTTCAAAAAAAAGATCAACAGTTTAAAATACCACTGGCATACTGTTTAGATCCATCAGTTTCTTCATTGGTGAAGTTAGTATTAGTATAAACAATGGAATAAAAAGGTTGACATTTATGATTAGTAAACAAAAGTTATCAAATATCAACAATTTCCAACTTGGAGCACTTAATGTAATTTTCATTGTGGTGTTATAGATTAAAAGAATTTTTACTCATTCAGCATTTCTTTTTCTTTCTTTTCTTTTTTTTTTGTACACGTACTTGGAGGGACGCATCTGTAATGGGAAAATTTTTATGAAGCACTAATTTTCTGAGTTGTACATAAATTCCATGTGTTAAGCAGTAGAAGATAACAGTGTGCTTCTCATACTGTAGCGTGCATTACAATTGCCTGGAGAGTTTGGTGAAACACAGATTCTGGAGTCCCTCTCTTAAGGTCTAGGATAGGGCCCAACATTTGGTATTCTGAACAACTGCTCAGATGATGCTGATGCTACAAACCTGAGGACCACATTTTGAGTACCACTGGGGTGACACATTGTTACAGTCATTCCAGAATTTGTAATTTAGAAAGCACTTAGACTTAATATGTTGAGAGAATCTAAGATGGAAATAAAATGTATCACATTGGATAATCCATTGCCTTAAAATATCAGCTAAGGAGAATTAAAATTTCATAATTAAAGCATTAGTTAGCAATTAGGTAATTAGTCAGCTAGGAAACAGATAACACATACCAATCCTGGTAAAATATTATGTCATTTTCTGTATATCTTTTTTTTTTTTCTTTCCTTTTTGTCTTTCTTCATGTCCGGCAACGGATCACAACCCTCAGTGTCGCGCCCATACCGGACCGGGACCGGCAACGGGATCGCAACCCTCAGCGCTGCCCCCACACCTCGCCCAGCCAGTGAGCAGGAACCGGTCTGTATGCGGGATCCGAACCCTCGGCGGGAGTGCCACCGCACTCCCCAGCGGCGCACTGTAGCAGGGCGCCACCGGGCCGGCCCTTTTCTGTATATCTTTTTTTTTTTTTTTCTTTCCTTTTTGTCTGTCTTCATGTCCGGCAACGGATCACAACCCTCAGTGTCGCGCCCATACCGGACCGGGACCGGCAACGGGATCGCAACCCTCAGCGCTGCCCCCACACCTCGCCCAGCCAGTGAGCAGGAACCGGTCTGTATGCGGGATCCGAACCCTCGGCGGGAGTGCCACCGCACTCCCAAGCGGCGCACTGTAGCAGTGCGCCACCGGGCCGGCCCTTTTCTGTATATCTTTTGTAGTATCATAAATGATCCTCTGTTTTTGTATCTAGACCGTTTCTTAATCTTTTGTTTGTGTTAATTTTTCTGATTCTCAATAAATGTCATGTGAATGTCATGGGAACCTAAAAAAGAACATAAGTTTATGTAATTGAAAAACTTCTCCAAAATGTGAAGAAATTACTTAGATGATAGAATTATGTGTTGAGTCATTTGAGAATAGTAAAATAGCAGTTTGCTAAAACTTCAGATATAGACAGCTTTGTACTGTTATAATAAAGGAATCACAAAGAAATACTATCACTCTCTCAGTATTTTTAATACATGTTGTGATACATATTCATGATATTTTAATTTTGGATGTATTTTGGCTCTCTATTCAGCAACACTTACCTTTTAAAAATGTTTTTAAGTTACTGGAGTTGGCAGGTATATTCTGAAGTAATAAAACTATATTTCCATAAACTAGTCTATAATTCAGACTTCTCACTAATTTATATTAGTTTTTTAATTTTCTGTTTTTATTGTACTTTTGTTCTATTAATATTGGACGACATTTCTCATTTTTCCTTTATGTCTTAGATTTGCTAAATTACTTTTTCAAAATTCATATATGTCTGAAGATGTTTCTCTATTGAGATATGGTCACCATACAATGAAAACTGCATAGATCTTAAGTGTTCTGTTTGGTGAAATTTGAAATCATGTAACAACCATGCCAAACAAGATATAGAACATTATCATTCCTTCAAAAAGTCCCTTCATTCCATTTTCCTTAATTCCTACCCCCTATTCCCACCAGGAAACCAACATTGATTTCTGTCACCACAGATTAGATTTGCCTGAATTTGGATTTCATTTCAGTCTAATCATATAGTATATACTTTTTGTTTTTGCTTCTTTTGCTCAACATAATGTTTTAGATATCCATTTATGTTCCTGAGTGTATCATTTTTTCCATTGTTGAGTAGTATTCCTTTGTATGAATTCAATAAAAAAATTTTTAAATCTATTTTCCTGTTGATGAACATGCATGGTTCCAGCTTATGGCTGTTGTGAATAAGACTAACGCATTATTTTATGAGTCTTTTTATGGGTGTTTTATTTCTCTTAGGTAAATCTCTAGGATTGGGATTTCTTTTTTTTTTTTTTTTTTTTTTTTTTTTTTTTTTTTTTTTTTTTTTTTTTTTTTTAAAA
>NW_007727206.1:168715-178946 GCF_000696425.1 Galeopterus variegatus
TTTTTTTTTTTTTTTTTTTTTTTTTTTTTTTGTCTTTTTTTCGTGTCCGGCAACGGATCGCAACCCTCAGTGTTGCCCCCGTACCGGACCAGGAACCGGCAACGGGATTGCAACCCTCGGCGTTGCTCCCGCGCCTCGCTCAGCCAGTGAGCGGGAACCGGTCTGTATGTGGGATCCGAACCCTTGGGCGGGAGCGCCGCTGCGCTTCCCAAGCGGCGCACTATCCAGTGCGCCACCGGGCCGGCCCAGATTTCTTGATATATGTGTAACTTTATAAGAAACTGCCAAATAGTTTCCTGCCAGCAGTATGAGAGTTCTTTATTCCATATCCTTGCTAACATTTGGTGTTGTCAGTCTTTTTTATTTAGTCATTCTAGTAGATGTGTTTTAGTATCTCATTTTGATTTTAACTTATGTTTTCCTAGTGACTAATGAAAATGATTGAGCACAAGTGTGTGTTCACATTGTCTGTTCATCAGTTTTCTTTGGGAAAGTGTCCATTCAAGTTTTTTCCCCTGGAATTTTAATTACTTTGCCTTTTTATTATTATATTTATTATGTTATCTACTTACAGGATTTTTTTGGGGGGGTATACTCTGGATACAAGTTCTTTGTTAAATATACATATGCAGCCAGATTTTTTTCCCAGTCTGTGGCTTATCTGTACATTTTCTTAGGGGTGTCTTTGAGCAGAAAGCTTTAAAATTTGATGGAGTTTGATTTATCAGTTTTGTGTCATATAATTTGTGCATTTTGGTTTTTGTCAAAACAATCTGTGCCTATCCTAAGGAGCAAATATGTTGTCGTGTGTTTCCTTTTAGAATCTTCATGATTCTGTGTTTAACGGTTATGTCTATGATTCATCTTGAATTAATTTTTTTGTATGGAATGAGATAGGGATTGAGGGGGTTTTTTCCCACATGGATATTTAGTATTTTCAAACGCAGTTTTTATATAAATACTTTTCTTTCTTCATTGAATTGCTATGGCACCTTTGTTGAAAGTCAGTTGACCATGGTATGGTCTGTTTCTAGACTCTTTATTCTGTTTCACTGATGTACTTGTAAATATTCATGCCAATACTACAATCCTAATTGGTATAGCTTTATAGTAAGTCTTAAAATATAAATATTATAATCATCTTTTTACTTCTTTAAAGGAGCCTATTAGAATTTTGATAGGGATTGCATTAATGTATTAGTTTAGGAAAAATGGACATGAATCTCTCCGTTCATGAACATGTTCTTTCCATTTGACTTCTCTTAGTGGTGTTCTGTAGTTTTCAGGGTCGAATTCTTACACATCCTCTATTTGTTTATTCCAAAGTGTTTCTTTCTATCTTTCTTTTTTATTATATTATTAATGGTAATTTCTTAAAATTTCATTCTCTAATTGTTTGTTGCAAGATTTGCTGATTTCCTAATTTTGAGTTCATTGTTTCCAAGAGACTAAATTCTTCTAACTCCAGTGAAATGCATTTCAATTTAGTACTGAAAGAAAATGGAAGTCAGTTAAAATAAATGCACTTTGCAATATACCTATTCTGTTAATTAGGGGTATCAGTAATTTTTCTACTTGATTGGTGAATGTCATCCTCAGAACTCCCAGTTGTTTGTAAAATTCAGCTGTAATTTTTCTGAGAATATGAGGAAGTCCGTGTTAATTTTTATAGCTGTTCCGGGTTCTTCAATTAGATAGTAAACCCCAACAATATAGAATGCTTTAGATTACATCTGTCTTTCATTTGATAAGTGAATAAATGAAATGAGAATAGCTTTGTGCTCTTGAGTGGGAAAGTTTGGCTAGTGGGGATTAAAGGTAGGATGGGAAAGAAATAAAATAAGCCTTGACAACAAGAGGAAAATTACTGGTCTTTTAGGGTGATAACGAATGATTGATCCTGTCTCCCACATGAAGTCTCAGATTGAGAAGTAGTAGAAAAAAATTAACATTCACTATGGGATCGGAAAGTCTTAAAAACTCTATTGGGGCTTATTTTCTCATTGGCAATAGAGAGTCATTTCAGATTTTAAAGTTAAGAATGTGCATGATATTGATACCATTTTACTAGTAGAACTTGTAATTGAAACTTCTTAAAAAGTTATAGTGTCTGCTGTATTCCAGTTTTAAACTGTAGACCTAACTGCACCGTGTTTTAATTTCTCATGGCTGCAGAAACAAACTACCATAAACTCAGTGGCTTACAACAACAGAAATTTACTCTTTCACAGTTCTGGAGACCAGAAGTCCAAAATCAGTATAATTGGGCTGTATTGGCAGGGCTGCACTCCCTCTGGTGTCTCTGGGGCGAATTCATTTCTTGTCTTTGCTAGCTTCTAGTGGCTGCAAGCTCTCTTTGGCTTGTGGCTGTATCACTCAGTCTTCAAGACCAGCACTTCAAATCTGTCTCTGCATCATTTTCACATCACCTTCTCCTATTTGTGAGTCAAATCTTCCTTTGCCTTTTTCTTATAAGAACACTGTGATTGCATTTAAGGCCTACCTAGATAATCAGAGATAATCTCCCCGTTTCAAGATCTTTAATCATATCTGTGAATTTCCAGATAAAGTAACATTTACATGTACCATATATTAGGACTTGATCATCTTTAGGGTTCATTATCAGCCTATCACAGACTGTATTATTACTTTTTAGACCTTCACTTTGTTCTAGAAGTTACTGTCGAAACATTGGGCTGAGGCTTTTAGCACCCCAAATGACATACTTACTTCCTTGTTATGATTGCCATTTTTTAATGGAATTTATCCTTAAAATGGATGTCATCGAATGACATTGAATTCTAGTAGCACTACAGAATAGACTTGAAAGGCTCAGGTGGTGAGTTATTCATTTTAAGTAGTAATCAGGAAAATACTTGGGGAAAAATATTAGGGAAAGAGATTGAATTATACTTTGACTGTCATACAACTGATGTGTGACTCATAAAATTTAGCTTTATCACTAAAGTGATAGCTTTTAGTTTGGGGCAGCCAGGAACTAATTCCTGGTTTTGTAGGGCTTTCTTGGTCAGGTTGATTTATGATCAGGCCTAACCTGTTCTATTCATTGTACCAAGTAGACTGTACTAAGGCCACTTTTTATAGTAGCCTATTAGAAATTACCTATCATTTAATCTGTACTCTTACTCTGTAGCTAGAAGTTTAGAATAATTTCTCCAGCTCCTTACTTAATGCTTGTGACATATTGAGATTGAGAGTTTTAACATGTAAATGTGCCTTAAATATATAGTGCTGGCATGTTTGAATACGTTGCATGTAATAACATTGAGTCTCATACCAAGCTTGTTATACAAATCTTCACATTGTTTTAGAGGAATGAGTCAGCTACAGAACTTTAATGTAGCCAACTCTGTTTTAGCCTTGGGATATTTCTTGAATATCCCAACTTTAGAGATTGCCATATTCTCAGTTTGGGAATAACTTTTATGAGCATCATTTGATAAATCATGGCCAAAGAAGATGAAATAATAAAGCCTTAGCTTCCTTTTCTTTCCTTCAGTCATTATATTAATTAGTTTTAATATCTAAATGTTGATGGATTTGGAATAAGAAGTGATAGTTTGCCAAAGAGAAAGTGGAAGCCTGAATCTCACTGTTTGCCCTATAATCTTTCTCCCAGCATATAAGATATTTTCTAGTTCTGTGTAACCTAATATCAGAATTGCTCTTGCTCTGTTAGTGAAGATCATCAGGAATATGGAGAAGTTCACCGTGAAAACAAATGCACTGTGAAAGGCAGTAGTCCATGACATAATTAAAAATTTATATACTTTCTGAATTCTGGATTAAGAATTGAAGTAATTTGGCTTCAAGTTACTTGCCACAACTTATTGAGTGACTTTGGACTTAGCAACTTGGATAATAAATAACATGGTACTTAAAATTGTTTGTGCTCTTTTAATGTCTGTAAAGCAGTCAGTGAGAGAATGTAAATGATTGTACCATTGATTCCATATTGATGTACCATGAAATGTTAATAAAGAAATTACTGCATATTGAAAGCATTCTTTAAAATTTCTTAGTGTTAGAAAACTCAAGTAAGAAAGATTCTTTAATGAATTGTTATATTCAAATGTTTTATTGAGGTCTTTAAAGTTGTGTCTTACAGATCTGTCCTAAAATAACCAGTTTTCAATAAAAATTTGTGTTTGGAGATTTATAACTTTAAATTCTTCAAGGCTGAGGAAAAACATGAGAGAGATTTTATTTTTATAATTAGGTACATTTTTATTTTAAATTATGATTCTATAATCTAATTTCATAAGAAAAATCTAGTAGTCATATTGTAATGGTATCTACAGCCAAGCAGATTATATAAGGAAGGCTTTATACTCTGCATAGTTTGTGCTCTTCCTTTTACATGTACTGCTTGTCTGCACGTACCTATTTCTATTTGTGTTAGTCATCCTCTCTAGGTAAATTGTCCATGAGACCAGTGATTCCATGAACAAATTTATCCAGAAAATGCTGTCTTTGCACGTTGTGACAGATCATGTCACTGGTGGATTTATAGCTACTCCATTTGTCTAATTAACCTGGCAGTTGTCTCCTGTGCCCAACACTGTTGTCTCATTGCCTTGGCGTCTTAGTTTTCATTATCTCATTGCCTTCTCTCCTAACTAGAGCTCAGATTTACTTTTTTTTTTTTAACCTACCCCTCCTCTACTCTCTCTATTCACTACCCCTCTTATTTTTGATTGGCAGTATCATCCAGATAAACAAAGTACAGATGTGCCAGCAGGAAGACTGGAGGAATGTATACAGAAGTTCATTGAAATTGATCAGGCATGGAAAATTCTAGGGAATGAAGAGACAAAAAAAGAGTATGACTTGCAGCGGCATGGTAGGTACTTGTGGTGAGGAGCCACAGCACATCAGTAACTCTTTGAAGCACGGTCTACAGCCATTCCTGGGGAGCATTTTCCAGCATTTGCACCAAGTTATTATTGCCGCCTACTCCTCCCCTCCATCATTATTTTTAATTATGCCCTATTCTTAGTAGTGATTATTGTGTATCTATTGAGAAGTTAACAAAACTACTAGTATGTGGCTTCTTGTGAAGCCATGAGAGCTACTTTTTATTACTACTGAAAAATGTTTAATTACACATTTCTAATTAGTATGTTTATATGTTTAAAAACTTCTTTTCATTAAATTTAATTTGTATCAATTAAAATTTTAACCGTAGTACTTCTCAAGACCGTATACTATATAAATGACAGTCTAAAGGAAGTTACCATATAGGATAACATCATAAAGCACTCTGCTGTCTTTTAGCTTGTTTAAGGCTAGGTTTCATGATTATCTCTAGGATAAACTATTCTTTATGAAATTGTTACAAATGATATATTAGGAATGCATATTACCTATGCTGTCTTAAAAGTCATTTCTTTTATGCCTTTTAGAAAATAGCTTCTTAAAACAGTGACAAGCTGTTGTGAGAAAGAAAGGGAAAAATGTAGGTCAGGTTTGTCACACATGGATTGCAGTTACACGAAGTGATAGGCTGTCTTTCAGCACTGGCCTTGGGACAGGAATCCCTCAGCCTTCTATCTGAACCTTCAATATGCACCCTACATGGTAATGGGGGGAGTCAATAATCAGTTACAGCCTGTGGGGAAAACACTCAATTGCTCTCTCCAATAGCACATCAGGCTCAGCATTGACTCAGATGTGTTGATAAAAGCTCACTGTCTCTGTAGTTGATTATTGAATCCCTTCCCATGCCGTCAAACCTCACAAAATGATTTTAAGGCATTTACTACTAAGGTTATAAAACTTTGATTTGAGAAGGGGGCTTTATTTCTAAAACACAGCATCACAGGAAAAAGCCAGTGATGTTTGTAGAACATCCATATTTATTTTCAGAGGGAGTTGTACTGATAAAGTATTTCTTATAGGCAGTGTGTGATACCATTGTATGAAAAGGCTTCATGAGCTATTTATGTACTGCAGTATTTGTTTTTTAATAGTGACTTCACTATAATATTAATCAGCTTTAAGGCCTTTCTATTTTTTAAAAAACTGATGAGCTTACTTTTTAAAAAACATTAAGATGAGTGGACCTTCACAAGGAATTTCCATCAATTTTCAAATATAGCTTGAATATTGGATTCTACTTCTATTTGGTACATATTATCAGCACTGTTCTAATGTATTTCTTTTGTAAGTGTGTTTGTACTTCTGGGAAAAGAATGTAAAGGTGGCTTCATTTGATAAACTCTGTCCCTAGATACATCTTTTTGACCTTGGTTCACGTGATAGTAATTTCTATGAAAGTATTGAAACTAATGCACTTGAATGTGTTGTGTGGGTCATCTATGTTCCTAAAGCCACCAAGCTCCACTGGAGACGATGATTCTTTCATGGTGTTTTTGCACATCTTTACTAGTCTTTACTAGGTGGGGTGCCAATTTGCTTAAGATGAGAATAATTCACACAAAACCGTAGCCTAAAGAGTGTAGGTTATGTACTTTCAATGTCACTCTGCATTTTGTCACTCCACAGCCTGTGTACTATTAAGAACATATCAGTGAAATTGACTAGAAGCCTGCTGAATTCTCAGAGTATTCTCTCTTGGTAGAGTACAAGGTAGGACAGACCAGAAATGAAATAGGAAACAGTTAAAAGTGAATGTAGAATTGCACAAAAGAAGGTTAAAAAGATGTAAGAAGAACAAATAATCAATATATTCAAGTCTTTCTCATTATCTTTTGAGAGGTCCTTGGAACTGTGGATTTCTTTTGAGCTTTGAGTCCTTGGTTTTAAGCTTCTAATGGAAACAAGTGGCCTGGTGTATCACAGGGGACCCTTATAGGTCACTGATGAGTTCATAATGAAGTTTAGACAAATCAAATACAGGGAGTTTGGGCCTGATTCATGATTCAGATAAATAGCTTGGGATTTATATAATATCAGTTTGCTTTGCAAGTTTTTCAGGTGGGTGACTACTGAATTGAACTATTCTAGAAGGACAATAGAAATAGAACTTTTCACAACACTTTAGTACCTCATATCTACTTAGATTTGTACTTAGTAGATAGTACTTACTAAATATTTTCTTCCTTAGCAGAAGTTTCCAGTAGTAAGAGTGCTTCACTTCAGTTTTAAATGGAGATTGGCCTGCTGTTTGGATAAGAAAGAGAAGTGTCTCTTATCCATATATAACTTGCTGTTTTTAAACCTTTCATACCAGAGTTATTTTTTAAAAATCTCATAATAAACCTACTTTCATATTGTTATTTCTTTTGAATACCAATATTAATTTTTTATCCTTGATCCATCTTCAATAAATTGTTTCTCAAAAAAAGGAAATGGACTTGAACTTCTAACAGTGAGGATTTAAATTTGATAGAAGGAAACCTTTTGAGAGTGATAATTTGTTAAAGACCGGGATAGGTTACCAAGAGAGAGAGAATTTGTTATAACCAGGTCAAAGCACTCTTTTTTTCTGGGTCACCCCCTGGGGACATGGAAATAGCTTTGTTACACAGAACTCTTTTTACATGTGGTGATAGTTCATTGTAAAACTTTCTTTTTATAGAGTGCGCTTTAACTATGCTTGTTTCCTGCCGCCATTAATTTGCAGTATAAAATAAACTTGAGCTCTGTAATACTTGAGAAGGAGGTAGGAGATGCTTTAATGGCTGATGTTGAATGCTTTCTCTTCACAGCTCAAAGTTGGTGCTCTGTTGTATGGAAAGCCTCATCAATATTGTGCACAGCCACATATTTATCTAAAAGATAATTTAAAGGGTAATCCATATTTGTTTCTCAAAAGAAATTATCAAATGGGTTCTTTCTAATAAGGAACGAGTAATAGTCTAGAGCAGATAACCTAAAGTAAAGTACATATATTTTTTCTCCTTCATTTCCACTTCTGTATTCTTCTGTATTCTTAGTTGGTGTTTTAGGGCAATGTTGGCCAGTCTGAAGAAAAGCAAATCTAAGAAAAGGATGAGTAATATTTGGTTCCCAGAGATTATACATTTTGAAAGCAATGTTAATAGTGAATTAATCAATTAGTTCCAGTTGGCATATTTACTTTATTGTTTCTAAGGATGCTTCCGAAGGCTGCTTCCAGTGTTCCCTGAAAGGCATGTAGTTATTCAAGACTAGGCTTAGCATTTCAACCAGACGAGCACTTTGGAAAACCCTTTCAGGATTTATAACATGTTCACATCAATAATATGTTGCATAGTTTTGGGTGCCTTTATAAATCTTTTGGGGAGTTTTCTCATATAATAAGCACATTAAAAAACACATCAGAAGTATATTGTGGAAAAGTAATAGAGATCATAATTCAGTAGCTTTATAGTGTGACAGTCACAGATCTCTGATGTCTCAGTGGCTCTATGGAGTTACACAGTGTATGAGTTAATTTCTTCTCTTTCACCTAAAGAGTAACAAACCTTCAAATGAGGTTAATCAAATTAAATAATGTTTTAAAAAATAAGTGGATTGTGTTTGGAATTCTTGCTGATATGTAATTTTATATAAGATATATCTTTGTTCTCTATTAGTGAATTATTGTGGTAATGTGGAACCTTTACTAAAAACAGTCTATACAGTTGGCCAAGTACTTGGATATTCAAAATAGTCTGGCCCAGAAGGGGGTTGGGCCAGACATTGAAAAGTCAGAGTGCCTTTGCTCAAAGCTAATCAGCTGTTCTCCTTAGCTATATACAATAGGTCATTTCTGGTGTTGTATTATACAATTCACTTCATCTCTTTATTAAGGTAAATATTTGAGAATGGAAGATAAGCAAATAAATCTTGGACCAAATGAATGTGTCTTAAAACGACATCAACATTTATGTGTCAGGTAACTAAATCAACATTTTACTTCTTAAACTCAAGATAAGAATCCTTCCTGAAAAACATGTTAATGTGAAAGACCAATTAACTCTGTAAGAAGGGAAATAATATATTTTTAAATGTAGATAATGTGAATCAGGGTTAAATGTTAGGAAAAATGACTTAAGGCCAGTAGATAGATATTTGTGTAAATTATGTCCTAAAGCTGACCCTTACAAAATACTTGAATTAGTCAGACTGGGTTTCCATTTATGGTCATATTAGTATTTCCATTTGATTTTGGGAATTTCAAAATTGGTTGTAAAAATTTGCTTCAGGTAAAACTTGAAGATAAGCATCAGGGGTTATGTTTTTTTGGTGACTGTCTCTGGGAAAAGTAAGTATGTGAAGTGATCCAGAAAATCCATCTAGACAGTTGGGGGCTGGCATTATCTTGAGAGGGAGAAGAGAGTACAGATAAAACTTTCTGTGACAGTTTCCCTGCCTCATTTTAAGTCAGAAGAAGGAGACTGACTACTCACATTATTTGTTACTTTCACTTGAATGCAAATAACTGTTTTTGCAATGAAAATATTTTGAGATGATTTCTCATTGATTTTGAATAAAAATTTGGCTAGTTTCAAATAATGCTATAGAAACCTGTGGGCAATATTATAGTTGTAATTCTGCTGTACCTGACAATCGTGAGGTCTGATTTAATAATAGAGAAGCGTAGGATTTTAGGAAGTTTTGTTTCCAACTTTAACTTTTCTCCCAATTTCTACATGGTTATCTTGACCCAGTTGAAATCAGTGGGTCCAAAACCGAGATCTGGTCACCTTTCTCATTGCTTATTTTTTCCCTCAGACTTGAAACCTTGGTTTCATATTACACTCTGGTTATGTCTACTTTGCTCTATTTACAACCGGTGAATCAGAAATGTCAGTTGACATTTTTTTATTTTTAATGATTTTTTTCCCCTATGTGATATTTTTATTCTTACAGCTACTGCATAGTCCATCCTCAGATTAACACATACCCTATTTCCATAGCTACTAATTGGCTTTCCATTCTCTACTGCCACCTTCTCTAATAGTCCTTTACATTTTGATTGATTCAGCTTTCTTTATTCTCACTCCTCTATTTAAGAACACTTATAACTCCCCTCCCTCCCAAAACAACGCTTACCCATTCACCTGGAATTTAAATGGGACAGAAGCTTTTAAGCTTGTCTCTATTACTTCTTCCAGTTTTACCTATTGCAAACCTAAGGTGAATACTCTCTTCTGGTCCATTTAGGGGCTGCCAGACACATCTGCTTCTACTGTTTGACATTACTCAGAACACCCTCCCATTCTGATTCTACACAACTTATTCTTTTTTTTTTTTTTTTTTTTTTTTTTTTTTTTTTTTT